>NC_133770.1:106950432-107011854 GCF_003597395.2 Chelonoidis abingdonii | reverse complement strand
GGAAATCGACGCTAGCCTCAGTACATGGACGCACACCGCTGAATTAATGTGCTTAGTGTGGCCGCGTGCACTCGACTTTATACAATCTGTTTTACAAAACCAGTTTATGTAAAATCGGAATAATCTCGTAGTGTAGACATACCCTAAATGGTGTTGAAAACTCCCCGGTGGAAACAATACATCTTTATACACAGAGAATAGAAATGTAATTGGTTTTTTCTTAGTTCAGTGCATCTTTTGTTTTATATTGCATTTTAAAATGTGCATTTTACTTTAAACCTGGGACTACAACGATGAGGAATTTTTATATATAGATCATTAATGTGTATGGTAGAATTTCAATCGTTCGGAGGTGGAAACATCAAATACACCCAGCTGTTAGTCAAATACCAGGAGGGACCATTATCTGTGTGTGTCCAGATGGCTTGGCTATCTTTGTTTCTACCCACTAGAAAACTTCCTAATTAAGCACATCTCTTCTTAACACTCAGCCATTGGAAGCCCTTCAGGGGATGCAGGGTAGGTTTTGTCTATCCTATTTTAAACAGAGGACAAATGTATGAGTTATACATGGTGCTGAGAAGTAGCAAGTGGCTTTTGGCACATGCACGTGTGCGCATGCACATGCACGCATCACTTTTGTCTCATCACTTTTGGAATCACTAATCACTTTTTGAGGTGATTCTCATCTAATCTTGATTTTTAGTGCTGCAGTGTATAAACATCTTTGTAACCATTTAAAATGCAGTTAACCTTGTAAGTATTAATAGGGCCCTTATCCTGACACTTTATAACTATTTTTCATTCTTCTTAGAGCTGTCCTGCTCATAATAGATTGATCTTTGCCTCGGAGATTTGTTAGTGCTGCAAAGCCAGAGCCAGTGCTGTTTAGGTGGTAATTTATACTATTAAATTAAAGTTATTTGTTATTCCTCACCTCTTTTATAGGGAGTTTGGAATTAGCATGTACCCACAGAATTTGGCCAATTTCTCTCCTGAGGATTTCTAGTTGGGTGTTGTGTTTATTTTGTAATCAAGCCAAATATTAAATTGTTGCTGCTCCATTACAAAATTTAAGGAGGTTTCCTGGCAACACAACTGCCTTCTAAAATAATAATAAAAAATAAGACGAGGGCAGGTATGTACAGATCAGCCCTTTTTAAACCTTTTAACCTCTACCAAAAAAAAAAAAAAAAAGAAGAAGAAAAAGGTAAAATATCCACATAGAGTGGGAAAAAATCCTTTCTTCAACTGAAACATATATTTGGTTGAAATATAGGCCACGATTAGGGGCACTTCAATTTTTGGGTACCAAACACGAGACACCTTGATTAAAGAGATCTGATTTTCAGAATATCTTGAGCACTTGATCTCTGGAAATCAGGTATTTCAAATTGTGCATTCAAAATTACTGGTTAGTTTTGAAAATTCCTGTCTCAGACCCGTATTAAATAAATACCCTGTTTTGTTTTGTTTTAAAAAGCACCATGCACCCTCTTCCCGTTAAACCCTTGAAAGTCAGCAAGCGTTGCTGGGTGCTCAGTACTTGTGAAAATCAGGCTTCTTGTATAGGTGTCTAATTATGGACTTAGGCTCCTAATTGTTCAGTTTTGAAAATATTTTTACCAATAATTCTGATGCCTGCATTCTTTACCCCTATTGCAAGGAAATAATCAAGCACATTTTAGTTATGTGATAAACAGAAGAGAGATTCATTGTGCAGAGAAACATGTGGGTTCTTATAAAAAGTCCTTGCTGCTCTCTCAATAGTCACACTGTGAGTTAGGCTGGATATTCCTGATATATTATCTCTGTCATTAAATGGGTACTAAGGCTCTGAATTTGTAACCTATACTACTTATCTTATCTAAAGTGACCTTGTTGCACAGTAAGTAATTTTTTATTTGAATTGAGAGATAATGTTGTAGTTGTTTTTAGAATGCAGCATTTATGCCAGTGAAACATGAGTTGTAGAATCTAATCTGTTAGCATCACCATTATGATTCAAACAGTGATATGTTCTGTTAAGAAGCTCAATAAACATCGGTTAAAAATAAAATACCTATAAAGAAAGTTGAGAGCTTTGAAGCCAATGAGATATTTTGAGTTAACAAAATAGGGACTAGCTATTTGCTGAACACTGAACATGTATTTCTAAACATTAGGTTCAAGTTAGCAAATTGTAGCATGAGTCTCTGATAATTAAGGTTGAGATTTTCAAATCAGACCAAGGATTTAATTGAATCCTGTTGATTTTCATTTAAGAAGCAATACATACTAATTTCCTTTTCCAGTATGTAAAATTCTGAAGGAAGCTCACACAAATCTTAACAATATGCCAATTTAAAAGAGAAACACGGTACCTGAGAAGAGCAAAGTTTTCTTCCTTTCTCTTGTGAGATGTGCAAAGCAAAGGGAGTCAGGAGGACTAAGCAGAGCAGAGATCAAAGAGCATTTCCTCAAAAGGAGTAGCATTATCAAGGGGATATAACTGGATGTAAAGGGCTAGGTGCAAGAGATGCAGCATAGGTTCCTCAGTGTTGACCACCTCCCACCAAGGAAATTCTGGTTTTCTAATTTGTAGGGCATGGGAGCTATGTAGGAAAAGCAATTCATGTCTCACCTTCAAATAGAAATGTAAACTGTTTTTTAGACTATTGATGCTATACGCTGGAAACCCATCCACTATTTTTGTAATCAGAGTTATTTGAGAGAAAAATTCATGTCATGTAGACGTCTACATGGAAAATCTTTACAGTGGTACCTCATATTGCTGTTTTCCCTTTTCTGCAAAATTCCTGTGGGAAGGGATGACAAATGACTTATACTTGATATGTTTGTAGTGTTGTTGTAGCCGTATTGGTCCCAGGATATTAGTGTGACAAAGTGGGTAAAGTAATGTATTTTATTGGACCAACTTCTGCTGGTGAAAGAGCCCTCACTTTTGACCTCTTCTTTAGGTCTTTACCCGATTTTTGGGTACAATCGTGACTTTAAGCATCAAATAAGTAGCAGGCACAAGAATGGAGACTAAGTTGAGGTACTTTTTAAACTCGGGCCCTACGTGTATATTTTCAAAATGGCCTGCAGTGTGTTACATGTGTAATTCTTTATGAACTTTACAAAGAATCATGCATTTCACAGCACTGAGCAGTGAGCATTGTGAAAATATTGAAGGAAGACTGAATCCTGGTCTACAGCACAGAGTTAGGTCAACATAAGGCAGCTTGCGTCTCCCTAACTGTGGAAGTGTCTACACCAAAATGTAGCTCCTATTGATGTAACTCGCCTACTACTCTGACTTAATAACTCCACCTCTGTGAGAGGGATAGAGCTTAAGTCATTGTAGTTAGGTCAATGCAGTGCCAGTGTAGTCACTGCATTGCTTACATTGACTGTTGCTGCCTTTCAGAAGCGGTTTCACAATTGGTGCAAGCACTGCTGATGAGGATGCGCACTGCCGACACAAGAAGCGTAGTATGGACATGTAACACCAATTCAATTACTGTGGTGGCTGTATGTTGATGTAACTTAGGTCAATTTCATTTTGTAGTGTAGACTTGCCCTAAATCCAAAAAATATTTGTCTGCATGTGTTACAGCTCATGAATTGTACTCCATTGACAGCTGTATAGACAGAAGTCTTCTAGTTGCCTACAGAATAGGATCAGTTTGGGAAGCAAAAATGCTTCTTCACGCTACCCTCTGAAGCAGGGATGGGGAACCTATGGCTTGTGGGCCAGATCTGGCTCATTGCTTAATTTCATCCAGCCTGCAAGAAGGACGGAAGGCCCCAAGCCTCGGAGCTCCCCATCCCCACATGACTGGAGTTGTGAGCGCTGGCTTGCCCCACTACGGAGGAAAGCCCTGAGCCTCCTTGAGCCCCTGGATGGATGAGTTGAATATTTTATATTTCTTTCTAAATAAATAAATAAAATAAAAATTAAGTTGCTTTTTACTTGTGTGTGGCCTGTGATTGATTTTTTTCTGTGGGTCAATGGCCTGTGATAGAAAAAAGGTTCGCCACCCCTGCTCTAAAGCACTTGACCCTTTAACATGACTTACAGGTATGACCTGTAAGGAGAGTTTGGTCTTCATGCTGGTTTCAGTCCTTCTGTGTCTGTCAACATGAATGCCAACTATGATGTGGTTACTTGGACAATGTGAATTGGATTGAAATTGCAAACTCATGTCACATAGGCCAGAAAACAGTCTCCAGAAGGTAACAATTTGTGGTCACTATTGATCTAGTTTGATCTGAACTGGTGACCTAGAAGTGAAAGACTCTATGCAACATTACTGATCTTCTGAGCTATCCGTTTCTCCAATGTTCAAGTATTTTAAAAGTTTTGAGGGTGCAATCAAACTGCTTATCATAGAAGTTGAGCCATTTTTTGAGTAAAACCACATCCTGTCTTCTCCAGTTCCTGTATATCTTGTTTTGATCTTGTTATTTTTATCTTCATATCCTGCCCCTTTCATAAAGGAAACACAATAGAAATCAAATATAGGTTTCTTTTTGTTTCTGTGGCCTTCCACCTCAATCATAAATTTGTTTTTCATGACATAATTGCCACATGAATTCTTTTCACTAGTGTCTGTGACAAAAATACAGCTGCAAGCTTTCCACTGGTCCTTTAACTTTAGTGATAACATGCTTCCATAAATTAACCAATTATTCTGGATTTGTGGTCATATGTCATCACTTAGAGGTCTGTAGTGGTTAGAGAATATGCCTAGCGTTACTGGGGTTAAACAGTGGAAAGATTTGTTGCAGGGTAGGATGAATTAAGAGTATTCATACAAATGCTTCACTTCTGCACAAAAATGGTTTTCCGCTGGATATCTGTTCAAATTAAATGGAGTTCTCTTGATTTTGTCCATTTTTGTACTCTGATTTATAACTCTTTCTGACACCTTAATATAAATAGCCTTTGACAGCATTAAATTCTACTGCTTGCTTTGCTTCCAAGAATATGTCATTCCCCATAGCATTCAACAACACTAATGGGATTTTAGTGAAAACACTCTGGTATTATTCCAAGAACCTCTGCCTTTTAGAGGTGTGTACTGAATGGGAACAATACAAAAACATGTCCGTTTCAGAGCAATGCTTCTTCAGCTGTGTCATGATTTGGACCACTTTGTCAGAGAGGTCTTATCATGCTTCATCCTTTTGCTCATCCCCTTGGGAATTTTAGTCGGTCTATCAACAAAATAGCAATTCTCTCTTTTCAAATGTCCTCCAACGGGAAAAAAGGAATTGCTCATACTTCTAAAATGTGGGACTGTAACAGTCATAATAAACCAGTTCCGCTATTGGAAGGAACATCACAGCAGATGTTGGAGACACGCCACCAGTCTTTTTTTGTACTTCTGAGCTAACTGGATAGAAATTGAAAAAATTCCTGCCCTTTGCATGGCTTTCCCTTATTGAATTCTCTTTGAGATAAATTAACTATACATACTATATAGCTATGTGTGAAGATATTTTTATTGCACTCATCACCATAGTATCTGGATGGAAACTATATGTGATTCCTAAAGTTTGGATGTGCTCTGAAAAGTAACTGTGTGAAACTGACGCCTCTTTGTGCAACAAGTTAGATTGTCATTGTCCTATATGTTGGCTTCAGTGAAAAAAAATCTAATATTACCACTGTTAGTTAGGTTGGTTTTGCAGTGCTATGGAAGAATGAGCAGAATTCTTCTGTCTTGAGTATCCTCAGCACCACTGTTAACTAAGTTCCAGTTTCACGACCATATTACACCCTCTGATAAAGCCATGCTACCCTACTGTCTTTGATGGGGCTGCATGATTTAGAATTTGTCCTGCAGAATTTGTATCCCTCATGCTGGGGTATGATCAAACAAACACACACACCCAACCGCTAACTTGACTTTAAGTTCCATATTTGAATTTGCCCTAGCTTGTAAAGCAAACAAACTTGTTTGTAAATTGAGCAAGTTTGGTATGGACATCATTGACAGCCAATAAAAGAGAGACCCCATGCTGCCATTTTTACTGAGTCATTTTTTAGAAAACTGCACTATAATTGAATGAAATCTTACCACTATTTGAAATTAGTCACAGAGTAATGTTCTTGAAGAGCACAATGTTTTATCAATTTCAATCATCTGCCAATTTACAAGTTCACAAAAACAGAATCACAGCTCTCAGCTAGTAACTTCCAAATCCAGGATTTCCATTCAGCAGGTGTATTAAATGTAAATGCTAAAAATCCAATACCCGTGTATTGTTCTACTTTCATTTTTGTGGGCCTTGACCTATTGTTGGGAAATGTGCCAGTGAACAGGAAGAAAAAGCTGACAAGAAAGACTTGAAAAAAAACACATGAATTATAGAGAGAGGAAAGAAGGGAAAAAGAGAGAGGTATTAAGAATGCAGTGTTCTGGTCCCCATTCAGCAGTGTCTATACTCTTTGCTGGAGCTGGGCCTCAGAGAAAGAATGAAATGCGAGGCCTTTGAGAAATAGTAACTTTACCATTGGAGAAAATCTTGAGCCCAGCACTGGCTCTGAGTTGCTCTACTGAGGACTTGGCAAATGTGTTGAAAGAGGCAGAAGGAATCTTGGCCCAAATTATATGGCATGATTGTGGGTACGCTCAGTGGAAGTCAGTTTACAGACACACAAGCTATGTCTACAGTAGTACTTTTGTAAGTAAAACTTTTGTTTCTCAGGGGTATGTGAAAGAACACACCCTGACCTACACAATTCACACTGACAGAAGCACTGATGTGGACAGTGCTATGTCAGTGGGAGATGCTCTTCTGCCAATTTACCTACCACTGGTTTAATGCCAAAGGGGAAAGCTCTCTCCCTGTGCAGCTGTAACGTCTCTAGTGTGGACATACCAAATGCCACACTGTGAATCAGACCAGCAGTCCACGTGGTGTAGAACTCTGTGCCTCAGTGGCCAGTACCAAATGTTTCAGAGGGATGCGAAAGAAATACCCATAAAGGAATAACCTGTCCAAATAGGAAATATTTTCCTAACCTCAGACAGTCAGTGCTTGGCTTATGCCCTGCAGAATGAGGGTTTACATCCATTCTAAAATAAAAACCTGTATCATATTTTAGTGTAACTGTGGATGTTCTCAATCCATATGTAAAGGTAAGCGGGGGAACGGTCCTGCTATTGTGGGGAACTTTCCTGGTTCATACACTACCCTGATGAAATGGGCTAGTGGAAGGATCTGAGTCCTCGCTCCCACGTCCTTTACCCAGAGGCCTGCCTGACCTCAAGGGCTCCCCCTTCCACTCTCTTGTGTGGCAGAGTTCTCGTAACCCCAACAAGGCTTGGCCCAGGATTCCTGGGGCGCTTGACCCTCAACCTTGTTGTGGTCACTTAAGGCAGGGGCTAGGGAAACATGTCACCCCCCTCTTTGGCACAGGGACATCACAACCACCATCTCTGGAATGTAAGGGAAGTTCACAGTCTATTCCTCACAAATCTCAGGCCCCTTCTCAGGCTCTGGCTGTGCTGCAGGGATGCTGTATGTCAGACACTTGCTTTGGCGGTGGCCACATGCTCTCAGGCTTTAGGTGGCAGGACCCTTCTTCCCAGCGTCGCCCCTCTCCCATCGGGCTTACAGTCTCCCTCCAAGCCTGGCCTGCAGGGCATCTTGGCTGGGGGCGTTTCCCTGCACTGGGCCCACTGCCCAGGATCCCTTTCGCACTCCCCAGCTTCTCAATGCCCCCGGCCCCAGAGTTTTCCAGCCCCAGTTCCAGCTCCACTCTGCCTCAGCTCCAGGTCCACCACTCTGCTTCAGCATGACGGCGGCTGCTGCTTTGCCTCCAGCTCCCTGGGCTGCTTCTCTGGTGCTACTGGCTCTGGTTGCTACAGCTCTGCTCCCACCACAAGTCTGCTCTGTGGGCTGCTTCTGTGACTCTGCTCCCAGCTCAGACCTGCTTCCTGGGCTGCTTTTCTGGCCCCTCTGGATTTGGCACAGCTCTGCTCCCCAGCTCAGCTCAGGCCCCTGCTTTCTCCTTAGCTCGGCCCCACTCTGTCTAAGCCAGGCAATTCCTGCTCTCGCAGAGGATGGAAACCCCCTAGTATCCTGACTCTGTGATTGACGTGGCAGGCAGGCTAATCAGGCTGACCTGGAGCATTGGCCTCTCCCCATTGTGCTTGGGGACTGTCAGCCTCCGGGTCCTGATTTCCAACCAACCCTTCTCCTTTCTATCTGTACGGGAGCTAGCCAACCAAAACATCCCCACTGAGTTTTAGTAAGGGAACAACAGTCCCCTTACACGTATGTAAAGGTATAATCCTTTTTTTTTTTGGAATTCTACTAAGCTCTTGGTGTCAGTATGATAACCTTGTGACAGTGAGTTCCACAGATTAATTATGAGATGTGCAAAAGAATATTTATTATCAGTTTTAAATTTGTTGCCTCTAAATTCAATTAAATATACTCATGTTCTGTTGTTCATACAGAAAAAAACTCTGTCAGTGCAGACTTTTGTCTGCTGTCATGCTGTCCATTCTTTTAGCTTTTGTTAGCCCGCTCAAAAGATCCTCTGAGTGTTCTTTCATCTCAATTTGGCTAAATAGTGTTGAATTATCTGTAAACTTTGCCATTTCATTGTTCAGTCCCTTTCTCAGACTAGTAATTGTGGCCCAGATTCTGACATCCTCATCTCACATACAGTAGTACCTTAATCTTTGAGTGGTCTTCTTGAAATCAGTGAGACTTTCCAAAGAGTAAAGTACTTCTCTGTGAATATATGTATTAGAGTCAATCTCTGACCTTGTATGGCTGGAGTAGATTCCATGGACTGTTGGGTAGCCTTCATGCTGGGAAGACAGGAGGAGCTGGGTAGCTGTGGGTCCTGCCAGCTACTGGTCTGTTTGTACTGTTGTGCAGGGAGCTTGTTCAAGGAGAATGGGGTTGAGTTTGTCTCCTAAAAATCCATATGAGTGTCTGTTTTTGGATTTTGTTTTCCTACATTTTACTGGTTAAAGGCATTCAGACTTACCCTGGAAAATTTGAAATGGGAAGAGCTTTGTGTGGGTTTTTGCATATTTGTTCATGTAGTGCACTGATGTCAGTATCTTTACCATTCAAAGTTAATTCCAGATGTGTGCCCTTGTTTGTTCCCCCTCTAAATTATGAACTAACATTATTCTTTCCCATTAGCCTTTGGTGATTACATTTTTTAAAAATGTTTTTAAATTAGAAACATAATGTGAGACATGCATCTGTCTATGTTAGGAAGGGAGCCGTGTACTGGAAACTTTGACCCTGCAAGAAGCATGTTAGTTTCAACCAGGACTTTACCTTGTTTGACCCTCTTTTCATCAACTTCCCTCCTGTCAGATGCTGTAAACTCAGTTTCCCCAGCTGTTTCATAGCTTAGTGTGTTTTCTATTTCTCAGTCTTTTTTGTAGATTTGCTAGCGCTTCAGGAATGTGAAAAGAGTAAATACACTCAATTTTCCACTTTTTTGCAAAACAAAAAAAGGGAGAGTTAGGGTTTAAGTTATAGAAACTGTCTGCAGTTCTCTAATGACACTTCTTTAACAACTCTTTGTCCATTATTCTCCTTCCTTAACTGAGCACCACATATCACTGCAAGTTGAATGGTAGCTAAAATATTCTAGCATTTTTCTATATCACTTTTCCATGGGCAAAGTTTTGTTGTTTTTTTGTTTTTTTGTTTTTTTATAGAAGTCTTTTCTGATAGCTCTCCAAAAGGTGTGTTGCTTTGATTGCACCGTAGCGAGATCCCGAAGGATTTTATTTGGCTCTTCCTATGCTCTCGTCCATATTTTTGTCTCATATTTTTATTCAATTTTTGCAGTGGGACAGAGGGCTCTTGTGTGTTGTTTTAAACAGAATACAGCAAATCCTGCCATAACAGCAATATAGGCACAAGCAGGATCTGAACATACGAAGAATGTTTATTTTCGTGAACTGTACATCTTTAACAAATTAGAGAGAGGTCAATTTGGAAACATTATTGTTGTTATATAAAGGCCCCATGGAGCTAAATTCTGTACAGACATATAGTAACACAACAGTGGTTGCAACAATTAGCCTACAATTTAATAAGAGACAAAGGGCATGAGAGAGTTCATTAACCAGGAAGGGCTGGGAGTTAGAGAGTAGTTTTGTTTTTTGTTTAAAAAGCAGTGTAACTTTTAGATGGGATAGAGGCGTCCATAATGGTGGTGGTGAAGTTTTGTTCCTTTAATTGAACAAAGCACATTTAACCTATGCTGGGTTAAACTCTGTATACAAATAAAAAAAATAAATGAATAGTGGACCAGATCCTCAGCTGGTGTAAATCCACTGAAGTGGGGTTTATATTTGCCCCCATCTGAGGATCTGACACTCTAAGTGGGTCAGTGTCTGGTGTTGTGTGCTGTGTCGTTAACACAGGCATGTAGTTTTTGATGTTTTTTCCTCCACCCATTGTGTACAGCTATCCAGGCAAGTATGAGATCCAGTTTTGGCTGTCCTTCCAATACCTAACCCCTGAATTATAGTTCAGAAATTGCTTACTTGTTGATGTAAAACATATAGGCTATATTGGCATAACAGATAAAAATAATAAAACTTTCCATTTAACTAATTCCTTTCATCTGAAGAAGTTGGACATTGACTTGAATAGGAGCAGTATTGGCTCCACAGTGAGACTGGGACACACCAAGCAACAGAACCTGTGTTTCCTGACACTCATGGCATGTCTACACCACAAATTAAGTTGTAATTATAATGCGGTAGGCATACCTCCACTACCTTTAATTTAGCTAGCATGGGATAGTAGTGAAGACATGATAGAGAAAAGCTAAGAATGGGCTTAGCCCATCAGAGACTCTGTGCATGTACTTGGGATGCTAGCCTGCACTGGAGTCCGTGCTGCCACATCTTCACTACCTGCACTAGGTATGTTAAATCTAGCACGGGTATGTCTGTCCATTCTACAGTCACATTTATGCTGTAGACACCCTCAGCCTGCTGCTCTAACTCTTTTACACCATGGTCACATTTTAACAACCTAAACTTATATTGGGTACTTTATTAATTTCAGTAGCTTTAGCATCTTGATGGGCAAATCAATTTATCAATGAAGCCATTTCAAATCAGCCCTGAGAACACCACTATCTTTAAGTCCAGAGGTCCTCAGGACACAGCCATACCAATAACCCAATCTTATTAACACTCAGAGCCTGATGAATAAAGATATTTAACCTACAGAGGCATAGGTCAGTGGAGTTGCACCAGGGGTTGGTTTGGCCCACTGCATGGTAAATGTTGCCTCCTAAATTTTCTTTCTTTTGCCTCCATATCCTTTGAGGATATGTTTCAGACATTCTTGCTCAATCTTGCTGGCACTGGATTGTTCCATGTCAAAGAAACAAGGCATTATGAATTCCACTTGAAGAGCTAGGTAATAAAAGTAGAAGTTTGGCAAGGCCAGGAAAGGAACCATTCCAAAGACTTTCATGTTAGTAGTAGGGAAAACATTTGCACATGCTCATCCTGTATAGCTGGCTTCCTGTACTCTTTGCTACTTAGAAAGTGAAATATGGGTTGACCTTTTCAGAAACATAAATGTAAAGAAAAATTTATACTGATGCATTTAACATGAACTTCCACTTGAGTCAGCGAAAGTCTCTCTGTCCATTGACATCAATGTCATTTAAATCAGGCTGAGATGGAGGAAAATTTGTAAAAATTCATGCATGTGACTTACTTAGGAGCAGGCTGGCCAGAACGACAGTATTATTATTTCATAATTATTACAGACTCAATTACTGACCTCAGTAGAGCTTAAAGTTAGGCATTTGTTTAAGTATCTAACTGAATCAGGGCCTTAAGAGGAAGCTACTTTATGGCTGAATCTAGCTAGGTACAGATTCTCATGCATAATACTCTGATGCTTTTACATTACTTGTGTCATTTGTTTAGCAGTAGCACCAAACTCACATGTAGGTTTTCAGTGATGTTATCTGACATTGCAGCTTAGTAATTATTATCATCATTATTAAAGCTAGCATTTCGAACAGGATTATGAGAGAAAATCTATTTGATTTTTTTTTTTTAAAAGAAAGGTCTTGGTACCGTTTCAAAGCATTTCAAAATACAAAGTGTGGGTTATTTTATATCAGTGGTTCTCAAACTTTTTTACTAGTGACTCCTTTCACATAGCATGCCTCTGAGTGCGACTCCCCCCTCCATAAATTAAAAACACTTTTAAATATATTTAATACCATTAGAAATGCTGAAGGCAAAGTAGGGTTTGGGGTGGAGACTGACAGCTCGTGACCCCACTCCCATGTAATAACCTTGCGACCCCCTGAGGGGTCCCAACCCCCAGTTTGAGAACCCCTGTTTTATATGTCACAAATAACTTCTAGCTGTAGGGTAGGGTTATGGCTATATGGTAGTGTTAAACAAACAATTTAGGAAACAGCTTTTCAGATGTAAAGTAGCTTAAGAAGCAATTTTCAAACCTTTGTTCCTGTGAGATGATCCAGTGGTAGTCAGGAGAGCTGCTTTCAGTTCCCTGCTCTTCCACAGAATTCTTAACTTTGGACAAGGTCTTAGCCTTAGGCTTTCTGTCTCATGGTATGTCTATGCTGCAATAAAAGACCCATGGCAAGGCCAAAACTGGCCTGGGTTAGCTGGCGTGGGCTCGCGGGGCTCAGCCTGAGGGGCTATAAAATAGCATTGTAGACAGGTTTGGGCTGGTGCCCAGGCTTGGAGACCTTGCAAGGTGGGAGGGTCTAGGAGCCCAAGCTCTAGCTCAAGCCCAAACATCTACATTTCAATTTTATAGCCTTTTGAGCGCAAGTCAGCTCACCTAGGCTTTGAATCTCAGGACTATGGTTGTTGTTGTTTTTTTAATTACAGTGCAAACATACCCTCCATTCCCCATCTGGAAAACGGGGATAATGGTACTTCCCAGTCTCAGAGGATTTGTGAGGATAAGTACATTAAGGATTGCGAGGTGCTCAGATATTACGGTAATGGAGGCCCTATAACAATCTCAGGTAGATGGATAAGTCCTGTGGAAGCCCATGAGAATATCCATGTAGATATACACTTAACACTTGAGTTAAGGTATGTGGGAATTTTATGATTACATGTATGGTTAAGGTTAGATGCTTAAACTCTAAGATATAGCTTAAACAGCCCTCTCCTCTGCAACCTATTGTGTTTACGCTCTGCTCATTTAAAGGTACTCAATGTTTTAATTTTTTTTTTTTAACAAATGATGATGGGAAAATACTTTTGCTTGTATTTTAATTATTTGTATTTACTTTATGTGGTTTCCAAGATGTACCAGTGTGATTAGTTTCTATGGATGAGTTCTAACAATTTTAATTGCAAAATAAAAAGATTATAATTAAATTAATGTAACCCAGGACATTTGTAATATTTTACTGTTTCCTCAGGACTTTGGTCCTTTTCATCATGAACAAACAATGGCTATTGCTTTAAGCTGTCATGACACAATGCTTGTTTTAAGACCAGATTGTGCCATGGCAATATGTCTGAATTATAACTGCAAAGAGCAAGGTGACACAGGGATTCTGGGATAGTCTAGTAGCTCTGTATTTGTTAAGGTCCTTTAAGATTCCCCCCTAAAAAGGGGAATCCTCAAATTGTTTGGGGCCAGAGTAATAATAAAACCTAGCTCTTAAGTAGTGCCTTTCATCAGTAGATCTCAAAGTACTTTACAAAGGAGTAAGAAGTATCATTGTCCCTATTTTACAGGTGGGAAAACCGAGGCACAAATATGTGAAATGACTTGTCCCAGCTTACCCAGCTAGAACAATGGCATAATCAGATATAGGATCTATATTGCCCAAATCACTGAGCAGTGCTCCATCCACTAGGCCACAGTGCCATCTGTGTTGTTGTAGTTCTGCAAAGTGGAAAACATTTCTCAGGGGAAAGGGGCATGGCCAGAGTATCCCTGTACCCTGGCAACCTATAGAGACTGAAGTGGATTTTTGGGTTATACCAGCTGGGTATAGTTTAAAATACCTCTGAGGCTGCTCTAAGTTGTGCTTGCCCCCAGTTGACAGGGAGAATACAAAGGTGGGTTAGATCTCTCTTTGTAACCTACCTCCTTATCTACATTAAGTATCTTTCAGCCACAGTCCAGAATGTCAGTTGCAAAAGAATAATAGTAAAAATGCAAAAGAGAAGTTGCTCTGTTGTTGTAGGGAGACAACACTAAGATACTTTAACTGATGAGAGCATACCATATATCATTTTCCCCTACATTTTCTATATCAAAAAGGGTTAATTTGATGCAGCACATTGATTATGGAGTGGTTAATGCTCTCACAGGTAAAATTGGATTTGGCTCGAGGATACTGCTAACAGGATTCTGAGTAAAGAAAAATAGTGCTTTATTGGTTTGCAATGTTGCCAAGAGGCTATAATAGAGTCCTTATCCAGTCAAAGTTGGGATTCAGAAATGAGCTACATGCTTGAAAAACATTTTTTAAAGGGTGTTAAGTTCAAGTTTGGGTTGTTCAAAGCTTGTACAGCTCTGGTTTAAAGAACATTCATTCAAGGGCACTCAGTCTCCTTCAGGCAAGCAGACCATTTTCAGGTTTAATCGTCTTTCACATCTTGGTTAAACGTGAAAAATGTTCTAACAGCTATAAAACAGGATGAGGGGTGTGTTTGGGGTTTTTTTGTTTTTGCATGTGTTTTCCAAAATAATTCAGTATGGAAAGAACAATATGTTGACTGTTATCTCTAAGGCCAATTTTATATTTAGACTCTCTGTGAATTAATTTGAGGGAGTCTGTAGGAGGAGAGAAAGCTTACAACATCCCAATGTATCCCCTGCAAGACTGAAAAGTTCATGCCTCAGAGTTTTCTTCAAGATTAGCAACCTTGAGTTTTATTTTTAGTGTCTATTTTTCTTCTTCCTGGGAAAGAAAATAAAACATCTTTACCTCTGACTTCAAACATAAATTTGGAGTGAAGAAATTGCTGTAAAAAATACTTAACATGGAATGTTACAATTTATGCTGTTGACTACAAAGACCTATCATGCATAAATTTTTATGAATGTCAGTGACCAGAAAGAACTGGAAATTAACAGATAATATTGAAACATTTACTTTCTAATGCAGTGCATATATAGGTGCTTATACTATGGGTATTAGAGTTATATATATACCATCTGTGATCATTAAGTTTGATGCAATATTTGCAT
The DNA here is from genome assembly GCF_003597395.2 of Chelonoidis abingdonii. Taxonomy (NCBI): domain Eukaryota; kingdom Metazoa; phylum Chordata; order Testudines; family Testudinidae; genus Chelonoidis; species Chelonoidis abingdonii. The sequence continues at coordinate 106,996,635 of NC_133770.1, read as the reverse complement.
CACAGCCAATTTTTTCAATCACTCATAACATTATGAAATATTTCTCTGTAAGGCTCTCAAACTGCCTTGCCTGGTTTCTGCCTGAAAGAGAGGGTTTTTGGAAACTTTTGGGTAAAAATGTTTCAGCCATTTTAGAGTGTGAGGAGAGAAAAAAATAGTTTTCCCATTATTATAATAAAAAAATCTCGTAACCTTTATTTGAACCACTTTGCAGTAGCAACTGCTGAGGTTGAAAGGTGGAACTTGACAGGGACAAAGACTTGATTGAGTAGAAGTGTCTTTGGGCTGGATCCTCAGCTGGTCTAAATTGAAGCAGGACTTCAGTGGAGCTGTACCAGTTTACAACAGATGGGAATCTGACTCAGTGAGTATTCTGTTGAAATTTGGCTGAGGCTTGGTCAAATTATGAGGCTTAAAAGCCACATGTTGCAAGTGAAATTAATTTTTAGCAATGATATTTGCTAGAAGAACCATTTACCTCCCAGTGTTTGGAAGATGACGAGTTGCACTGACAAATGCGTGGGGCTCTGAGGTTGGGTTCACCCCATACCAGCCCTGAAGGGATTAAGTTGGCCCAGAAGGGGTCAACTGACCTTCAGAGGTGCACCTGATGGGAGACCCGGGAATTTTTAAATACAAGTTATTGCTGGAGCCCAGCTGGGGGAAAAACTGTGAAAGGATTATAAAAAGGGGGAGTTTGTAGTAGCAGTAAAGGCTTCAGGGAGAGACTCTGTGGTCACTCTCTAGGAGCTAAGATGGGGAGGAGGAAATCTGGGGGTGGGGAGAATAAGTCCTGGGATCTGATCCCTGAAAGAAGGGTCAAGCCTAGAGGAGTTGTGGGAAAAGAAAGCTTTAGATGGCAGCATAGGAAGAAGTCCAGGGAAAAAGCAGGAAGGAGAGCGGAACTGTGTAGACCTTGGCTGCTGGTTATAGTGTCCCTGGGCTGGAACCCATTGTATATAGTGTTCTCTTATCAGCTACTGGGAACTGGCGCAGGACTGTTGGAAGTGAAATCTGGACAGCTGTTCTAGTCAGACTTTGATACCCTGGGAGTGCTATATTGTGACCTAGTTAGGGGGCTGAGTCTCAAAGAGAGAGCACTGCAGTGATGAAATCAGAGGGGTAGCTGTGTTAGTCTGTAGCCATAAAAACAATGAGGAGTCCAGTGACAGCTCAAAGACTAAGGGCTTGGATACACTTGCGAGTTACAGTGCAATAAAGGAGCCCCAGGTGCACTAGCTCACTACCCATCCGCACTGGCAAGGCACGTAGAGCGGTCTGACTCCACAACTACAGCGCTGCTGGTACTCCACCTTAGTGAGTGGAATAATGTTTGCTGCACCCCCATTGGAGCGCCCCAGCATCAGTGTGAACGAGGTGTTGCATTACTGCGCTCTGGTCAGCCTCAGGAAACGTCCCATAATCCCCTTAAATCAAGTGGTTACCCTTCTCATTGTTATGAACTTGCTGTAGAAATGCGAATATGCTGTTTGAAAACTCCTTTTCTGTCAGCTGGCTGCTTATCTGCTCCGAGACAGATAATTGTACTCTGAGACAGGTTAGTGTGGAATGCTGTGTGTAAGAGAGAGGTGGCGGGGGGGGGTCTGCTGCTGTCTGAACTTACAAGACAGCATGCTGACATGCTCTCAGCCCCCCAAAAACCCACTCTATCTCCCCCCCACATGCACACAACATGCTCCCTGTCACACTCCACCCCACCCCCATTTGAAAAGCACATTGCAATCACTTGCATGTTGCGATAGCTGCCCATAATGCACCACTCCCAGTGCCGCTGCAAGTTCTGAAAATGTGGCCACGCCAGTGCACAAGCAGCTGTCAGTGTGGAGAGACTGTAGCGCTTTCCCTACTGTGCTTTCCAAAGGCGGGTTTAACTCACAGCGCTCTGCATCTGCAAGTGTAGCCATGCCCTAACAGATTTATTTGGGCATAAGCTGATGTCATGGAGTGACCATCAATAGGTGGTGCTAGCTGGGAAGAATGCTGCTATGCCACTCCTGGCCAGGATGATGTGCTCTTGTGGTGAGTGAAGCCTGTTTCAGGATCCATTAACTATATGGTAATGTGCCCATATTTAAGGTGTGCACTGAATACAAAGCCTTGTCTCATTTATCCTAGTACAGGGCTTTTATGTTCCTACCTTGTTCTCTGTCCAGTAAAATCCATATTGATAGTGAGGTCCAAATGCACTCTTCTAAGGTATGGGTTCTCAATCTGAGAGTCACAACCCTCCTCCCTTTCTTTGTGACTACATGGAAGGTGTCTAGCAGCATTTTTCTGTTGTAACAGATGGCCAGAGCAGGACCACCCAGAGAGGGGGGCAAGTGAGGCAATTTGCCCCAGGCCCTAGGCCTCACAGGGGACCCCATGAGAATATAGTATTCTATAGTATTGCAACTTTTTTTTATGGAAGGGGCTCCTGAAATTGCTTTGCCCCAGGCCCCCTGAATCCTCTGGGTGGCCCTGGGCCAGAGTACAGAAAAGGAGTGCAGTGCCTACAGAGACTTTATTCAGGCAAGATGCATTAGCTTGGCCAGCTGAAAACTATACTTTTACTGTAGAAAGTTTTTAACAATACTAAAAATGGAAAGGGTGCATCTACACAGCCCACGGCAGTAAGCCTCCAAGCCTGAGTTGACAGACTTGAGCGAACACTAAAAATAGCTGTATAGACTTTGTCTCTTGAAAGAGAGAGGGTTGAGCTTCAGAGCCTGAGCTTCAGCCAGAGTCAAAATTTTCCAGTGGTGTGCTCGCTCAGTGAGGCAGCGTTCCACAAATTCCTTAGTTTGGGTTAGGTTGTGCCATGCTTACTTATATTGATTACTAAATTATTATTACATTAGTAGACATATTGGAGATAGTGGGTATAAATTGGTTTCTGCTGGCTGAAGTGTACTGTAATCTACTTTGTGTGTAAGGTACTCAGTGAGAGTTAGTGACAGAGGCCACGTCTACACTACGGGATAAAATCGAATTTGCTAAAATCAGTTTTATATAACTGATATTATAATTTCGATTTCATGCGGCCACACTAGGCAGTAATTCGGCGTTGTGCGTCCATGCTCCGAGGCTAACATCGATTTCTGAAGCGTTTGCATTGTGCGGTAGCCTTCCTAGCGTATCTCCATATTGTTCCCGCGTCTCCCCCGCCCCTTGGAATCGGTGGAATCTTTTGCTGTGGGGGTTCTGGAAATGTCGTCACTCATTCCTTCCTCCGGGAAAACATCAGCTGACAATCCTTTCACGCCGTTTTTCCCTGGATTGCCCTGGCAGTACGCCATAGCACGGCAACCGTTGCGAGCCGCGTTCACGCTTTTTTTTTTTCCGGCACCGTATTGTGTACTGGATGCCGCGGCAGAGAGAGGCGTAACTCCGGAGTGAGCTACACAGCAGCATTCACTGCTTTTACAATTGATAGCCAGAGATGGTACCGGTCATTCTTTACCGTCTACTTCGGAGTAAAAATGGCAATGGAGGATGCCGTATCTCTCCCTCTCTGTACTGTCCCACTGCTAATCTGAAATCAGCATGGGGGTGCAGGCAAAAGCAAAATTGGATTGACTCACTTGCGGGCTGATCAATCCCTCCCTTGATGGTTTCTAAAGATAGGTCAGTCCTGCTAGATAAGGGGCAAGTGTATTAGAGGACCCAGGTAGTCAGAGCACAGCTGCCTCCGGTGGTCAGTATTCACACCTGGGGTGCCCCTGCAACCAACCCACTCGTTTGCTTCCCTCCTCCCCCAACCTTCCTGGGCTTACTGTGCAGTGTCCCCCCCCATTTGTGTCTGAAGTTTATAAAAGAATGCAGGAATAAAACAGAGACTTGTTAGTGAGATAAAATGAGGGGGAGGCAGCCTCCCGAGGCTATGGACAGTACCAGGCAGTACAGAATCTTTTTCTTTACACAGGAAGGAAGGGGGCTGAAGCCCCAGTTGCTATGTGAAGATGGCTTTATTACCGTTCTGTCCTATACTGGGAGTAACCAGGAATCATTCCCTCATTGATATGATTAATTATCAGCATGCGGGTTCATGAGGACGGTTTCCGTCTCTTATGCACCGTCTACCACCGGGGAGGGGAGAGGAGCGGGATAGTGCTTCTTCACTGCTGTAGCATGCGCGTATCTACCAGTAGCATCAGTACACACAGTGCGGTGACACGGAAGAAAGTCCCAAAAATTGATTTCTTTCCCTTTCCTTTTCACGATGGTTGGGGTTCACAGGGGGGGGAGCTGAGAGCTATTCCCTGAACCACGCCAGACACTGTTTTGAAACCTACAGACATTGGGAGAGCTCAACCAAGAATGGCAAATACTTTTCGAGACTCTTGTTGGACTGTGGGATAGCTGGAGTCCTTCAGTACCCCTCCCTCCCTCCATTGAGGGTTCCATTTGAGTCACTGGCTTCCCGTTACAGCTTGTCACGCAGCACTGTGTAACCTGGAGTTTTTTCGAATGCTTTGCATTTCGTTGTTCTGTAACGAGCTCTGATACCAACAGATTTGTCCCAACAAGGATCAGAGTCAGTATTTCCCATACGGTCCATGTTGGGAGCTCTTTTTGGTTTTGCAGACTGCAGTCGCCACCGTCGTGCTGATCAGAGCTCCACGCTGGGCAAACAGGAAATTAAATTCAAAAGTTCGCGGGCTTTTCCTGTTTACCTGCCTGCTGGCATCTGAGTTCAGATTTGCTGCTCCAGAGCGGTCGTTGGTGCACGTGTGGATATCGCCCGCAGAGGCCAATAAGTGACATTTCGTCCACACTAACCGTAATCCGATATGTTAATATCGAATTTAGCGCTACTCCTCTCGTCGGGGTGGAGTACAGAAATCGATTTAAAGAGCCCTTTATATTGACATAAGGGGCATTGTAGTGTGGACGAGTACAGCGTTAAATCGATTTAACGCTCTTTAAATCGATTTAAACGCGTAGTGTAGACCAGGCCAGAATCTCACATTTGATGAGCATTCGATGAGTCAAGTACTCCACACACTCTGTCAAGTAGCCAGTGAATGAGGTGGGGCTCCATAGGTGCCTGCGCTTCATTGTCTGCATGTGTTGCAGGAGTCAGGAGATTCCAGTGACTTCTAGGCAAACAGTTACAGATGTGTGTGTTAAATAAAAATAAAAAAACTTAGGAAATTCCATTAAAATATAAGTACAATAATGAAGCTGCAACTTTTAATATTTTAAACATTCAAAGGTCAGGAAATGCCAGCATTAAGGTTGCATTAGCATTTGGGTCAAAAATAACAGATAATTCAATTTCCATTTGTTTTGCTTTATGAGGTTAAATAATTCCTATTAATTCTGGTAGTGAATTATGCAAATTTCAAAGTGGTTTATGAGAAATCAAATTTTCATAACAAGTTAGCTGTAAATTTATGTGCTGTCTTTAACAGTATCTGGGTAAAGCTGACACTTCTCCAGTAACTACTTTTTTTCATATTCTATTGTTTTTCTATACGTGAATGTGTACTTATTTCAAAGATGTTCCTTTTGGATTTGAAAGGATAGTTCGGGTTGAGATGGAAGAGTCTAGTAAGTAACTTTTTAAATGTAGGCTAACACTTTCTAGAGCTATGTGACACAACCTAGCCTCGAAAACTATCTGATATTATTTGGACTTAATTTTCTTATGTCAGTTGGAGATTAGGTTGCATAGAATTGAAATAATGTAAAATTATTGTTTTAAGGTGCAGCATTGATTGCCCAGTGGAACTGTGACATTCCCCAGGGTACAATCTGAACTGACAGCCAACTGTGTCCCTTCAGTTCTCCAACTGAGGGTGCCTTTTTACACTGCTTCCTAATGGGAGTAACCACTTCTGGTCTGCTCATATACAGCCTCCAACATGTAAATCACACCCAGCTATATTGTAGAAGTGCTATAGACAGCCACCCATGAATTACACTGCAGGGTAACACCAGCAAACTCTCAGTCCCAGACTTTTCTCTGGAAATGTGCCTCTTGTACTCCCCAGCACGAAACACAAGTTCATATAAAGTCTGTCATTTCATTAATATAAAATTACATGCACAATTCCTGTTATCTTAAATGAAGTTTCCCAAACACTTCAATCCAAACACACACTGGGTTAGATAAAACAATAAAACAAATGTATTAATCACAGAAAGATAGATTTTATGTGATTACAAGTTATGAGACATAAAAGTCAAAATTGGTTAAAAGAAAAGGTAAAACTCAATTACTGTCTAATTTAACAAGCTAAAGGAATTCAAAGCTAAGGTTTCCCTCACCACCTGCTGTAGCAGTCTTATTGGCTGGAATCCTTTCAGCCTGAACGCCTTCCCCAGTTGAAGTGTTACTTTCCTTGTCCTTCAGGTGATGCTAATGCCCTGGACAGAGAGAAAAGGAAGAATCTTTTGGGGTGTCTGTTCCTCTTCTTTATAGCTATTTCTTTGAAAATCATCTCTAGCTGAGATTCAGGAGACTGAAGTTCTGGGTGAATGGGAAAATATAGCTTTCCTTACTTATATCTTTTTCCTGCCAAAGATTGGCTACTTAACTGGGTGATAGTCCATTTGATTTTGTTGACACCTGGCTGAGCCATCCAGTTTGTCTTTTCTCTATGAGCAAGTGATTTGTGCCTGCTTTTCTAAACTTGGAACATGTCTCAGTAATGTTATACAGTAGAATCTTATAACTTAAACTTCTCCTGTAATACCACCTACCGCTACAACCAACACTATCTTGCTTCAAAACTAATATTTAAGGTCTTCCTTCCAATGCCTTCCCAGTCCTCCTCAGCTAGGGAAAATAAACCTTGCAGCATGTCCTGAAGACCAGTACACTGGGGCTGTTACAAACTAACCAGGAGAGCAATTTCCAAAGCTGGAAGGTCCTCACAGAGAGTGGCCAGATGCCTCTGTTTCTTACACAACTGAAGCTCTAGGTCAGGCACCTCTGCTGATCTCAAATGTGGTCCTATGGCACAGAGAGTAGGCCCCAGACCATTTCGATATTGGATAATAAGACTGTTTTCCTAAAGAAGGTAGAGCAGAGGGGTGGGATGGCTTAAGGGAATCATGTATGTCCAGAGAGTCTTTCATCTTTAACTTATTGATTCAGACCAGTCCTAATCAGTACAGGAAATAAGTTATTACCAACTGATAGCTGTTTGGGTCATTTTGGTCTACATCAGAATTCAAGTATCCAAGGTCATAAAACCACCATTACTACTGGTACTCATGATGGCTGTGTCAGCAGGGAGCCTAATGGCAGACTGGGCACAGAAACCAAATTGACTTCTCACAATCTAGATGTGTTTCCACAGAATCCAAGATGAGACATACTGGCAGAGCAGAAAGAGGAAACTATCTTTAAAAGTGTGTGTGTGTGTGTGTGTGTGTGTGTGTGTGTGTGTGTGTGTGTGTGTGTGTGTGTGTGTGTGTGTGTGTGTGTAAAAGTCAAAATAAATAGCAATGTCATCTGCGCTTTAAGAGCAAAAGTCTCCCTTGCATGAATGTATATGAGTCTCCTTAAAGTTAATAGCAGCAAATGGCATCTGAGGACAGAATTTGACTTGTAATTTGAATGTTTCACAAATGTAGGACACTTTTTGGACAGATACATTTACACCAGTCTCTCCTTCATGGGAGCATAATTTCCTTCCATGATCAGTTTTTTTTTAAAAAAAATTTAAAGAAACAAAACTATAACCAATAAAATGATTGCAGATAATGCAAAGGAAACCACAGTACCTCTAGCAACCCCTAAATATTCTTATTGCCCGCAGTCTAATTGTAGATTATTCTTCTCCATTCAGAATTGGGACAATTTTCAAACTTTTACAATTGTGCCTTGTGAACTGGAAGGGCTAATTGCTCAAGTATATGAAAACACTAATCATGTAGGAATATAATTTATAGTTTGCTGCTAAATTAAGATGATAAATGCAACAGTGAGTATATATTATTCAAACTATGATCTCACCTTACTTATTTTATGATATGGTTAACTATAAAGGGTACTGTATTCAAATGTCATATAAATGTATACTCCTATAGTATCTCTTATTTGATAAGTGTTATCACTGTCATAGTTCGGTTCTGTTGCCTGTCCTGGTTATTATAACATATTCCTTAGGAATATATTTTTGCTATAGATGTAAAGTTCAGAATTAGATCTATTTATGGCAAATTTCCAATGCATTTGGGATTTTGCTTTAGGACCATCTTTAATTTATATAGATTTAAAGTCTGGGGAAGAGTAATATTCCAAGTAAATTCAGTTTTTAAATGAATGTGTTCTGGTAGCTGAATTTATTTTTGTAAATCAGTGACATTATAGGAAATTTATGAAATAGTTGCATGATATTTTTTTTGCCTATATATTCCCAATAAGAAGGTCATTAACCTCAGAATAATAGGTTTATCTAATTGAAAAACATAAAGTAATTTGGCAGGAAGTTTTGGGACTCTCAGGGTTTAAAATGGACCCACTTTGTGGGGTTTTCTATTTTGTTTGTTTTTACAGTTTCTTCAACATTTTCATAAAATTTGAAATTTAATTTTTATTGAAGTGGTGTTTTGAAATTGTTAATTGAACATTTTGGTTCACCAAAACCACAATTTTTGGTAAATGAATATCCTAGTCTATCTTGTTAATGGCCGTTTTTAACTGAAAGCTGCATTTTTGATAAACAAAGATAATTTTAAACATGATTTTGATTAAAATATAAGTAAAGTTGTGTTAACTTTTGTTTAGCCCCCTCCCAAAAATATGGAAATTGAAAAATGTGGTGAAAATTACTATTTTTGTTTTAAAAAAGGCGTTTTTCATCAGCCGAATGATTTTTTTGTATATGAAAAATTCCCACCAACTTAAATAGATTGAATACATGGCAGATATTATTTTGACTGTAAGGAAAGTTTCCTCGTGCGTAATGGGTTTGCATGACCTGAGAGGATGGAAGGCTTTGTGGTTAAAGCACTAGACTGGAACTCAGGAGATTGGATTCAGTTCCAGGATTTGCCATAGACTTCTTGAGTGACGTTGGGCAAATCATTTGATCTTTCTTTGTTTCAGCTCCTGCACCTGTAAAATGGGAATGATGATACTTTCCTATTTTATGGAGCGTTGTGACGGTAATTTTTCTTACATGTTCCGATACAAGGCTTATAGGGCCATAGAAGTACCTATAGGTAAAAGGAGGTAAGTGAAATTTTTTAACCAATTAAAAAAAAAAAAGGCATATTTGGATAAACCAAAACAGCTGTTTTGTTTGAAATGAGGGGAAATATTGAAATGAACCATGTACATTTTCCAGGCTAAATTCTCAGAAACAGTGGTGTTGAGAGTAATTCCCATACACATCTAATAGCCTAATGATTAGAGCACTCACCTGGGGTGTGGGTGACCTACCTTCAAATCCTTACTTTATAGAAGGAATTTCAAGCTAGGTTTCCCCCCTCCCAGGTAAATCTCCTAATCCCCTCCTCCCCCTATAAAATACTTGAATAGTCACTGGGCCAGAGAATGAGTGGAAATGACTGTGGAGCCTGGTGGTTAGGACACTCACTTGGGAGAGGGAACATCCAGGTTCCAGTCCCTGACCCAGAGTGGGGGATTCAAACCTGGGTATCCCGCATCTCAGGTGAGAGCTTAACCACTGAGTACTTGGGTATTACACGTCCTCCTTCTCTGTTTTTGTGAATCTAGCCCTTCATTTTCCATTGTCTTTTAAATGAAAGCAAAGAGAGAGTTTAAAAAAAACATTTTGTGTAACCCAAAATGAAATTTTTTCAACTTTTCTGTTTGCTGAAAATTTCAAAAATGTTGTTTTCTGTTCAATCTGCACTGATTTTTTTGAGCATTTCAGAACTTTCAGTGAACCCTCCTTCCCCCGCCCCGCCCCGATGTGCTATTCACACAGCTCTATTGATGGAACTTCGATTCCAAATAACCTAGAAAGGGCTTAAGTCAGACTATACATTCACAATACTCACATTATATACAATAGAACCACATTTAGCACCTGGTACAGATCCCACTGCAGTTAAAGGAGTTTTCCTATTTGATTACAGCAGGGCCGGTGCAAGGATATTTTGCGCCCTAGGCGAAACTTCCATCTTGCGCCCCTCCCCCCCAAATCACATACATTATACACAATACACGGTCACAGAGTAACATTTATAATTTAGAATTTATGTTTCCGTGCTTTAAGTTTAGCAAATTTAGAAACAAGTTCCTCCAAGTCAATGCTGTGAGCAATGTCATGTTCTAGTGACAAGGTAGAGAGCCCAACAAGTCTTTGTTGCAACATGAGTTCGCGGATGATCATGTTATTTATCAAGCTTGAGCTTTTCGATGAAGCTTCGCTCACACACTGGCCCACAGAAGAAACCGGAAGAGAGTCAAGTAGCGATGCGAAGAGCAACTAACTGTGTTAGGAAGTCACGTCCTGTCACTTATTTCCAATATATAGTTCAATACATCTTGCGGTGATGAACTCCTTTGGACTCGTCTTGCAATAGCTTCAATCACTTAGTGCAGAGTCAAGCATCAATATTTTGGATTCACAGTTGCAAAGCTTTTCTCCAGATTCAAGCAATGTTCCATAATTTGCTTGGTGTTTTATATGCAACGAAACATCATATGAAGCCAAATACTGAACTAATTTGCTGCATCTATGTGAATCTTTCTTCAACCGATGTATTGCTGTGTCAATGATGCAAAGTAAAAGTTCACTTGAATTTTTCTTTCGGATCATAATAGGTTCGTCACCTGCTTCAATTGTGAACTGCTTCCTCTTCTTTCTAATACGGATGGATCTGTTCAAAAGTGCTGGTACATCCAACTCCCTGCATCTACCAATGTTTTCTCAAAGGCTGCGTAACTTTTGCGGCCCACAAGAAATTCTTGTCTCCCAAGTTGATATTGCGTCACATATCAAATTCTTTTGCCTGACGTTGTTTGCTAATTATGTTGATCTCAAACAATATGTCATACACAAACAAGAAACAAGAAACTTGAAACTAGAAATGGTTTTTGTAAGAGCTTTGCGTCAACTCATGATGTATTGCCAGATGATCCTGTCAGAGTATTGTCTTCATAGATGTCTACCAGAGCATCATAGATGTCACCATGAAAGCAGGATGGAAAAGCTCCCCCCAAGAAGACCTAAGACATGATGGCTGGATACATAAACAGACACCTGTCCCTCACAGTCACTACCTCATAACACAATTTTGCTCAGGACAGAACATCATAGAGAATTATAACATTCAGTGGTCTCTACACTGGCCAAGCAACAGCATAATTAACCTAACCATCCATCCAACTTTTAATGCTTTTGGGCACTGGTGAGGGTAGCGGTGCCAATCTGAGCCGGTGATGGATGCACTACAATCTACAAACTGAGGCAAGGTGCTGGGCCTAGAGTCGCTGAGACTGCTGTCCTGCACCAAGTGGAACACGCCTCCATGAGGAGAGAATCAAACAAATATCACGCTCCTTCTGCATGATTCCCAAGCACTTCTTCAGGCAGCTGCTATGGGGTCACTCACAGGCTTAGGCCTGCTGTTGCAGGCAAACACAGCAGCAGGGCTTAAAAGTCAGACAGGGCTGCCAGAGGACTCAGGGCTTGGGCAAAGCAAAATCGGGGCCCCTTCCATAAAACATTTGCAATCTATAGTAACATGTATTAGGAAAGTGTAAAATAACTAGTGAATACATTCAAAAATTAATTTGTAATAATTTGAAAATAAACTAAATACAATATTAAAAACATTAAAAGGTGTAATGGTATGTATACATTTGCATTACATAGTGGGCAGTTGCTGGGTGATTGTGATGGTTGGTACCAATGGGCTGGGTGGGGAGCTGGGTTCTGGTTCAGGGGTGCCAGGTCACAGGAGCTGGGCTCAGGGATGTGGGGAGATAGGGTCAGGGTGTCCGGCTCAGAGGGCTGGGCTCAGAGTGGGGGTCAGGGCTGTGGGGGGATGAGGTCGAGGGGTTTCCAGCTCAGAAGGACTGGGCTCAAAGCTGGGGGTCAGGGCTGTGGGGGATGGGGTCAGGGGGTGCCTGGGGGCACTGGGCAGCTCAGCTCTGCAGGCTGTTCTCTCCAGCCGTCCACAAGGGGAGCAGGAGCAGGGACCAGCCAAGGACAGGGGTCAGAGCACAGGCACCTGAGGCCAACCTGTGGGAGGCACTTGCTTACCTTGCCAATGCTAGCATGGGGACCTTTCTTCCTCGCTCCACAGACCACCGCTGAGACCCCAGGGGCGCTCTGGGCTGCGCGGGGGCGCCCTGGCTGCTGGGCTGCTGCGGCAGCTTCCTGACCAGGGGACGCCCTGGGTTTCCGGCTGCTACGCAGTGCGCTGACCCCGGGGCCTGGGCTGCCAGGCCACCGCGGCGGCTTCCTGACCGGGGGGACGCCTGGATGCCGCGGCTGCGCCCTGACCCCGGGGGCGCCTTAGGCTGCTGGGCTGCCGCGGTTGCGCCCTGAACCCAGGGGCGCCCTGGGCTGCCAGCTGCAGGCAGCTGCTGCCGCCGGCAGCTCAGATTACCTATCCAGCAGCAGCTGCTGCAACCATTTAAAAATTTGGGGGAGGGCGCTGCTTTTTGGCGCCCCCAAATCTTGGCACCCTAGGCAACCGCCTAGTTCACCTAAATGGTTGCACCGGCCCTGGATTACAGGGTGGGCCTAATGAGTTATATATAGTGAAGTTCCAGTAGAGTGAAAGTTCATAACTGATTTGGTGCCTTGCAGTGCAAATGGCGAGTTTTGTTATGCTGACCCTCTTTTTACAGGAAACTATTTCAATGGGAGCAGGGGGAAGGTAATTCCTTCATTATAAGAGTGCTACAATGTAAGAAAAATAATTTAAAAGGTTTTTTAAAGTGTGAAAATATCTTTTCCCAAATACCGACTTTTTATTACCATAGTTAACTATTTAATTATCTGCAAATGTGTGTCTATGTTAAGATCTGAGGACAAAGCTTACTGCTGCTGCAGGTGGGTGTGTCTCCCCATGGTATCAATGGGAGTTGTGCTGTTTCATGTTGGGGGGCGAGTTTGTCCATTATATCATTTCATGAGTGACGCAGGTGCAATGACTTCATTTTAGTTTTTTTCTGTCAGTTGTTTTATATGCCCCTCCCCTCAATTGCTTAAAACTATTGACTTATTTTTATTCTGTTATTAACTTGTGTGTATCAGGGAGGGAGGGAGTCTCTGGAGAGTTATGGATGGGAGAGGGATATGACTTGAGGAACTGCGAAGAGCATTTAGGGCCAGATTTGATCCCTTATTCTCAGTAAATAGTGCCTGTGTCACATGCTTATACATGGATGCCAGCTTATAATGCAAGACCCTTGACTAGGTCAGCAGCAGCAAGGATTAAACTTGAGTTCTTGGGATACAAAAATATGAGCCTCTCTTGCTGGAGCTAAATGACAACAGGCTTTTTCCTCACAGACTTTACTGTCTTCTTGGAACTTTATGGTTCAACCTAGAGGGGGACAATAAGCCCTATTGTATGGCCCTAATTCTGCACCATTTAAGTCAATGGGAACTTTGACTTCAGTAGGTACAGGATCAGATCTATATAAATGTGGGTTATGTGACTCCACAAGTGGTCCCAATGTCTTCAATAATGGAATAAATTATTATTCAGCATGAACCAGGTGGCACAATCTAGCCCAGGATAGATTGCATAGAGTATTTGATATTTAAATAAAAAAAAATCTAGTAATATATTGCTTATTGGCAAATCTCTTAACTTTTACACAATTAAAGCAAAGAGAAGAAGAAGAAATGTTAGGACAGGTCTAACTTGAAAACTTGTATTGCCATAGCCACATCTCTCAAGGGTGTGAAAAATCCACACTGCTGAGAGATGTAGCTATGTTGATCTAACCCCCTGGTGTAGACAATCATTCCATCAACCTGGCTACCGCCTCTTGGAGAAGTGGATTAACTACAGTAATGGGAACATCCCTCCTATCCCTGAGATGAGTGTCTACGCTGAAGAGCTACAGTGGCACAACTGTACTGCTGCAGAGGTGATGCTACAATATATTTTAAGTGTCAACATAACTTTAGTTATTTTCTGCCACCATATCTTCATTGGACACCCTACAAATTAGTAATAACCAGTTTTAGAACCATGTTTTAATCAATGGGTGCTGCTAGTTATTTCCTCATTCCTTATAATTGCATAAAGACATGTTCATTATTACTTTATGAAAAATCTGGTGTGCAATTTTTTTCAATGCATATTTGTAATTTACTCTGTTAATGGCTTAGAATGAACAGCATCAATACAGATAATTCTTGTAATTTACTTTTTACTTTTATTATTATTTATTTGTATCATGATAGGCCTAGTGGTCCCAGCTAATATATGGATTGTACTGGAGCTTGGAAATAAGCACAGTAAGAGACGGTTCTTGCCCAGGAGATTTTACATTGTAATTAGGCAAAGGGTGGGAGAAAGGAAGGATTATTACTCCCATTTTCTGGATGGGTAACTGAGTGATTGGATGACTTGCCAAAGGTTACATAGGAAGTTTGAGGTAGAGCCTGGAATAGAATTCAGATCTCCTGGGTCCCAGTCCAGTGCTTTAACTATAGTGCTACCCTCCCTCTCTGCATTACCCTTCTCAGTCACATTGTGTTTATTGTCACTAATCCACAGCCATCAATCTAGAAGCATATCTCTGCTGCCAGATATAACCTTTAGTTAGCACAATAGGGGACGGGGGCTCTCTTTTTTTCCTGGTTTTAGCAAGCTTAGCTTAAGGGCGAGAGTCTGTGTGTGTGCGCGCATGTATTACGGGAACTGATGAAGAGAAAGCAGAAGCAATGAAAGACAGGAGATTTCCTAATAACTTAATAGGTACACTTTGTACTTTCTTTCTAAACAACAGCGAGAATTAACATTTGTTAACATAGAAATGCTTTAGCTCCTGGCTTCGTATTACAAATTTAATGAGCTACTTCAGACATCAATTCTCTGAACTGATGGAACAGATATAAACTCTATGCCTGATCCTGCAAACCTTACTCATGTGCTTTAATACAGCAAAATGGCGAGGTCACGTAGTGAGATCAAAGAAAACCATAAGGTATGAGTGGCTTTCTGAAGAGAAGAACTAGGCATTGAAGTCCTGAGGGAGGAACTTTAGAAGCAGCCAATCCTGGGAAGGTTTGTACTGATATTCATCTAACTATTTTTTCTTTGTTATTAAAGCCAAATCCCTGGAAATGGGATGCATTTTGTTTTACGTAGTCTGTAGACTATTTTTAGAGCAGATTAAGAAAGGCATTTACTCAAAATCTGATTCAGTTCAACAGAAGTTTTGCAAAGGTAAAGTTTTCAGGTCTGGTCTTTCTATTAGAAAGTTTCTATAATTCTCTGCATATAATCCATATCTTAGTATTGTTTTATAGATCCAAATAGTCAAAAGTGTTTGCTAATTCTAACTGTCCCAGTGTTTGGTTGTCCAACTTGAGACACTTGAGGCCTGATTTTCATTGGCACCCTTGGAAGGAGACTAGCCAGAGGCTGAGTCTCTTAGGACTGGAACTGGGGTGGGACTCTGGAAGCCCTAAGGAAGAAATTCTGGTGACAGTCTTTTAACCTATGGAAGTATGTCAGAAGACACTCCTAAACAAATTTCAATTAAAGTTTATGGAGAAAAGTGCTAGTTTGGGGTATACAAAGCTAGAATAGACAAAATATACCCTTGAAGTTTAGGAAAGAAGCATGTCAACAATGGCATGTGGTGAAGTCCATTATCTTTTATTTTGTCTTTCTCTTCTCCTTAAAAAAAAAAAAAAAAAAAAGTAGTGACACAATCAAGAGCCATCCTAGAACTAATTAGAATAAAATAAAATTATATGAGCTAATATTAACTGTTCTCTTCCAATATTACCCAAAATAATATTTCATTTAGTTTTACTATTAACATCTATAGGTTTGTCTGGTGTTTTACAGACAAATAAATGGCAGGTCACTGTTTCAAGAACAATACATTCTAAGGTTCAATATTTTTCAAATGTGGATACTGTAAATTGGCACCTAAATCTATATTTAGGTTTCAAAACGGGGGGCCTGACTTTCACAGGTTCTGTGCCCCCTAAGCTCCCATTGACCTCTGGGAACCAGATTACATATTTAAGAGCTTAATTTTACACACCCAAATTTGAAGCCCTTGGCCCAGATTCAATGGCAAAACTCAGACTAAATTTAGTGAGAGTAGAGTTAAAGCCTAAATTACATAACACAGCAAGATATGACAATAAACAAATGATGGGGGGGGTGGAGGGTGAGGAGATATCGAAGGACAACCGTGAAAGATCATGAGATGCTCTTAAAGTTATGTACATATCTTGTCATTTCCTCTTTGTATTTTGTTTTAAACTAAATTAATTTAGGCTCCAATTCTTCCACCAGTACTCAAGTTGTATAATACCATATGGTGCAAGTAGTCTTTTGAAATCAGTGAATCTGCTTCACACTAAGGTAGTATTTGACTTGAGTAGATCAGCAAGTGTGAGAGTAGCTGAATCAGACTATGATGGCCCACACCCTTAGGGTCAGGGCAGGATTGCCTATCGGTCACAGTCTATAAAGCAGCCCCTCAGTGCAGGGCAGCGTGGCCTAGCAGCGAGAGTCCATAGAGCTGCCCTCTGATGCAGGGCAGTGGGGCCTAATGGCTGGAGTCCATAAAGCAGTCCTTTGGTGCAGGGCAGCATGGCCTAGTGGCCAGAGTCTATAGCATTGGGGCATCCATTATGGGGTTTGGCAGCTCTGGTAGGGGGGCCTGGGCCCATCCGACTCCCCCAGGCTCCAACCCAGGGCCCTAACAGTGATGTAGTGGCTTGCCACTGACTCAGTGTGGGGGTCCTACCAAAACACGCTGAGTTTCCCCGCATGGGAGGTACCACTCCGTCACCCTCCCTGGGTCACTTCCTAACAGAGTCTGTGTTGGGGTTTCCCATGAGATGTCGGGTCCTCTGTGTTCGGGAGGGCCAGTCATATCCAGGGTTTCCTCCAGTCACTCGAGTGCAGGTGAGTCTTGGACGGTTTTGATTCCTGGCACAGCCAGAGGCTGTGGCTGGCCCTCTGCAGGAGCTTCCCAGGCAGGTCCTTCCCCTGCAGCCTCCAGTCCAGAATGAGCTGGTCTCCCTGCCTTTATACTAGTAGAGCACTTGGAGCATGCCCAGTCTTGCCAGGGAGGTGGGACTTCTGCTGTCAATACCATGAGCTTAACCCTGTCCGGGCTAGTGCAGGGTAAGCAGACCCCGTCATACAGACCTTTAATACGCAAGGGCTTGTGGCTAGTGTGCCAAATAGGTGATTTGTAAAATGGTGTAACTTATATTTCTTTACACTAATGGAGTCTCTCTTTGACTATGTCTGCACTACAGCCTATGTTGGCAGAATTTGTGTTCGCTTTGGGATGTGAATATTCCACCCTCCTGAGTGATGTAAGCGTTCGTGTGCACAGCACTGTGTTGGCAGGAGAGCTTCCCCCAACGACATAGCTTATGCTGCTAGTGGAGGTGGGGGATGGGTGGGGGAGAGTTATGTCAACCGGAGAGCACAATTTGAAAACATTTTATGGGGTGGAAGTTCCCATAAAGTATGGCTGCTGGGATTGACTTTGGGTATGATCCATGTACAGTTTAAACTTGTCAAACCAAGTACTTGTTTGATAGATGAAATATTGAAAATACAGTATAAAATAGCAGCAAAAGTAGGTATGGATTGACCCCCCTCCCATTAGTGAAGCATGGAAATAAGCTGTTCTGTGTGATACTGATGACTGAGAAATTTCCCCTGGTTCACTTTTCTTCAGGTTCTTTGAAGTAGATATTGCATCTCTGTTTCACGTCATGGTCTCACGGAAAAAATGATTGAGGAAGGTAAACAATTTTATAAACTATAATGCAGTTGCCCTCTCACTTCCTGCTTGTTTGTGGGTTTGGTTTTTTTTTCTTTCCTCTTTCTCTTTCACTCTTTTGAATTTAGCTACCAATATCCGCCAGAGATAACCCTGTTCTTTCTGGGCCTTTGTCACTTGTTAGATTTTCTGCCAGCACTTGGTGTGGCTGAGCGATATGGATAACTCCAACTTCAAAATGTCAGACCAAAATTCTTCCTACAGAAATGAAGCATTTTGTGTGGTATAGTATTCTTAGTCAGTGAGACCCTGGGGCACTGGAAGTTTTGTTTTATGCTTTTAATTGAATGAAATTAAAAGCAGACTATTAACATTTCCAATAAAAAGAAAGCATGACGAGTGACGCATCAATGACTGTAAATTTTTCCTTATCCAGATCATTGCCCTTTTAAACAGGCCGGCCTGCCTGTAGATATTGGCATCAGGCAATTCTCATTAGTCTACAGGTGCCTCTTTACTGCCTGGAAATGCTGTGTCAGGCATACAGATGGTCAAAGCCATGACTTCCCAGATTCAGCAAACAACCCTTTTATTTACAGTTGTTGTGTTTTTGCTCTGCTTTTCAGGTTCTTTGCGTTTGGAATCATGTTGCTAGCTGTTTCCTGTAAAATGTGGTCATGAACCACAGGGTGGCATGAGAGGGTTTATTTGTTCTTCATTCTTTATCATGAAAGGACCTGTTTTCCAGTGTTAACTATAAAATACTGTCCAGACTGCTGTCACTTAATTCGTATATGTTCTAATTCAGCATAACACGTCCCATTGATGTAACTAAAGATAAACACGTTCCTAAGTGCTTTGCAGAATTGAGGCCACAGATTATTTTAAAAGAATTTCTTAAATTATCATATTCCATAAATTGGCATAGACAGGAGTATATTTTTTTTTAATATGAATAGGCAGAGGTTTGGGGACAAGTGGTGTTGAAGGGTAATATGTACTGGAGTTTTGTTAATTCCAAGGCACTGAAAGTCAGACAAGAGGGAATAAAATATTTCTAGTTGAATGAGTTTTCAGGAGCATCCACAACTTCTTTTATCTTGGGGGTTTAGACATAAAATAATAACTGCTGAATATCACTTCAATGAGTACGTAACCCCTGCCTTCTCGGTGTGGCACTGTCTCCCTCTAGTGGTGGCAAGGCCACCTAGCTATTGGTGAGTTTGCTGCAGCCTCTACTAAGAGAAATGTCTTTTAGCTCAGGCAGCAGAGGCTCATGTGTTAAGCTCAAGAGGTCCCTGGTTTGATCTCCGCTGCTGATAATCCCTGCAAGCGAGTGTCCACATTACAAGTAGTTTTGTACCATAATTAAATTAGTTCACTTTTAATAAAGTGGGATAAACAAGTTTCTGTTCCAAACTCACTGTTTCTTACTTTTATAAGTGCAATCCCCAAGTTATGTTTGGGGTTGAGATAAAGCCCCCAGCCTCCCAGTTGTCTATGCTCATGGTTATCAAGTTGTTCACTAGGTAGCTCATGTATCCTTTATTCTGTTCAGGTTCTTATAGCATGTCCATTACTCTAGAATAAGATCACCTTCTAACAGGAGGGAGTACTAATTAAAGTCATTGGGTGCACTTTGTATTATAATATAGATTGGGAAACTCTTTTGGGCAGGGATTGTCATATGCTGTATATACTGCACCTAGTGCAATTATCTATATCAAATGAAATCAATGACATGTTAACTATGGTTGTATGACCAGTGCTGCATTATATAGAGATATAGACATAAACACATCTTCAGGGGTCCTGAAAAGAGAATCTACTGTAGAACCAATAATTCTTTGGAATTGACTTTCACTGAGTTTAACAAGTATGTGGAATTGTGGCCCTGTTTTTTATTTTCATTCTTGCATAACAAAGAATATCCTATACTAATAATTAAAAAGAACAGTATCCCTAATAGATGCACTAAAATTAGTCTAATGATTTTATGCATAATTCCTTCTATTTAGCCAATCCCATAATTCTAGAATAAGAGGTCATTGGATAAAGAAATTAAAAGAGAGATTGGCTTACACGGAGTATAATCAATGTGCGGAGTTCACTGGTTTAGAAGAATAAAAACAAACACCATGGTTGCCATTTTTGAGTTATATGATTCAGAAACAAATACATACACTAGAAGTGCGTGCAATAGAAAATATTCATTGTCTTACTCAAAAACAGCTGAGCTTTGCAATGTAGCATATATATAGTGCCCAGTCCCAAACCAAATGTCAGGATTCAGCTTGCAAGACTACTTGATTAAGCAAATACCAAGGTACATGCACATTTCTAGTGGCTAAGTGACATTCCCAAGGCTGTGTAACAAATAAGTTATTATTGATCACAATTTGAGTATTGCAATTCATTATGCCTAGGAATGGAGCAGCTGACCCTAGAAAATTCCAGGGAACTGAGAGTGCAGCAGTCCAACACAGGCCATCGAGAGTAGATTACACTCTGCTATCTGCGCTGCATCTCCTCTGAATGCACATTTCAAATGCATATTTTAGATCCTGTTGTTCAAGACCTTCAATGGGACTCCTACATGAATGTTTCTCACCTCCCCCCCACCTTCTCTGAGAGTGTGACATTCCCTGATAACCACAGTATATTCTACAAAAACAACAAGGAGTCTGGGGGCACCTTAAAGACTAGCAGATGTAGTTGAGCATAAGCTTTCATGGGTGAAAAACCCACTTCTTTAGATGCATGGAGTCAAAATTACAGATGCAGGCATTATTATACTGACACACGAAGAGAAGGGAGTTACCTCACAAGTGGAGAACCAGTGTTGACAGGGCCAATTCAATCAGCATGGATGTAGTGCATTCCTGATAACTGATGAGGAGGTGTCAATTCCAGGAGAGGGAAAGTTGCTTTTATAGTGAGCTGGCCACTCCCAGTCCCTATTCAAGCCTAAATTAATGGTGTTAAATTTGCAAATGAATTGTAGCTCTGCAGTTTCTCTTTGAAGTCTGTTTCTGAAGTTTTGTTGTTGTTGAAGAATAGCTACTCTTAAATCTGTTTTAGAATGTCCAGGAAGATTGAAGTGTGTTGACTTTTGTCATTTTGTTTTAGAATGTCCAGGAAGACTTTTGTATGTTACCATTCCTGATATCCAATATGTGTCCATTTATTCTTTTACATAGAGACTGTCTGGTTTGGCCAATGTACATGGCATGGGGTATTGCTGGCACATGATGGCATATATCGCATTAATAGATGTGCAGGTGAATGAGTCCCTGATGGTGTGGCTGATGTGGTTGGGTCCTCTGATGGTGTCGCTAGAGTAGATATGGGGACAGAGTAGGCATACCTCGTGGCTGAGCTTTGTGACTTTGTCCTCACCCACAGTCATTTCAGATTTGGGGAATCTGAATTCATCAGGGCACAGGATCGTCAAAGTGCACCTGGTTCCTCCTGTCCATCTTTATGAGCAGCTCTTTCAGAGTCCTTCTCCACCCCCTCTTCTGTCTACTTCCTTTTTAGTGGAATGGTTTCTGTCTCAGGAACTGAAGATCCAGCCAGTTCAAAGAAAAGGGCTGCTTTATATTTTTTCCTTTTAGAAGAAGCAGATAAACCTCCCGCACATGGCATAATTTTGCCATTTACTTCAGCATGATCCTTGGTTGTCAGGCAATGTCTGCAGCCCAGGGGGAAAGAGTAGAGGCTACTAACAATAAGAAATATGTGCTAATGTTTTGGTTTTTTTAATTTAAAATTTTCGTAGTGTTTCAAGGTGCAGGGGATGTGGGAGTGGCCGTTCCTTCCAGGGGCTATGTTACCAGCTTGCAATTTCTTTATTGAAGGGTGGCTGGCATTTGGAGAACATGGTGGTTTTCACAGTACCAGAAAGGAAAAGAGAGGTGGCATTCCAGGTGGCAATCTATGTCAGGTTCTGCTAATGGTCACCTCTCTACATATTGCTGAGTGGAGGGGCTCAGTGCTCTGTGAAGGTGGACCGAGCAGATTTGCACTGCTTTTGAACCTCAAACCCAGCTGGTGTTTCCACTACACCAGAAGTTTGCTGAAATATGCTTATAGACTACAAGGCAATTTGACTGGAAATTGACTGTATTCCCAGCTAGCTTACAGAGTTTCCGTGCAAAAGGAGATGAGAACAATAAACACTGCCCACCCTCAATTTCCTCAGCATCACCAGAAAAACCTGCCCCTATGCCTGCCTAACAATGATGAAATGGGCGGAGAAAGAGACACATCACAACTTTATGTGGTTCTGTGGTAATTGCCTCCTGTCCCAGATCTGGACTTTAGCGTCCAAGACCTGGGTGCTTACCTGAAACTCCCCCAAGCTCACTACCAGCTTGGATATTCTCGCTGCCACCAGGTCAGGAATTATAGGGCCTGACCCCCCTTTCCTCTCTCTGGTGTCCCCAACCCTTCCTTGGGGGGACCCCCAAGACCCAGACCCCTGGGTCTCTCTCTCTCTCCTCTCCCAGCTTCCCCCCCTTTGGTTACCGGTGCAGATGCTATACTTCACTCCTTGAATACAACCGGAGAGCAATCTAGCTTTCCCGAGGCTAGGCATTCACCTAGTCAGCTCACACAAGAGATTCCCCTCCCTTTGTCCTGCAGCCTTTCCCGCCCTGGGACAATAGGAAAGGTGAGACACAGAGTTTGGGTTTTCCCTCCCCCCTCTGCCTCACTAGGAAAAGAAACTTCCACAAGGTTAAAAGAAAACGGTTATAGAAAAAAAAAGAAAGAAAATATAAACAATTAATCTTGCATTAAGAACTCAATACAGGCTCTTTAGCTTATAAAAAGATGGAATAAACAGTCTGATTTAAAAGATAGCCCGATTAAACCAGTCCAACAAATCAACATACATGTCAATACAACACAAAGCTCATCATAGCCGAATTACTTTGCTTCCTTTGTACTCACACAGCCCCCCCCCCCCCCCCCCCTGATGTTAGCGAGAAACTTTGAGATAAGAGGATAGAAGGAAACTTGTTTACCCATAGCCGAGAAAACAACAAAGACCCCGAGTATACAAATTCCCGCCCCTGACTTTAAACAATCCAGTTCGCTGATTGGTCCTCTGGTCAGGTGTTTGTTTACCCTTTCCAGGTAAAAGAAACTTAACCCTTACCTTACCTATCTACTTATGACAGGTTCCCTGAAGTTTCAGATCAGTATCACAAGGCCCACGCCTCTCCATTGCACAGGGATGCTGCACTGTGTTTATATAACTGCCAGACAGGGTTCTTCTCCAACTCCTGTTTCCCATGGCTTGTGCGGCCTGGCTTAGTGTGGGGAGATGCCAGAACCCAGCGACATGGATGGTCAAGGTTTATAATCTTCCAAGTGGGAAAGGACTGCTGTGACTAAGTTAGCCTACTGTTTTCTTCATCTTCCTTGACCTAACCTCCCTTCACATCCCATCTCTGCACACCCTGTTCCATTTAGCTCCCGTTCATAAGGGGACAATAAGAGAATAAGGATGGGGTGGAGGAAGCTCTGAACTTGTGTAGATGTCCAAGGGACAAAAGACAGCTGTAACTAACTTTAGACCAACAACTATAAGCTTTCTATAACTGTCCCATCCACTCCAGGGACCTTTCTAATCCATCTCCTCCCTTCTCTTGGTCTACACGGCCTTGGGTCCATTGCTGGCTGCATGGTGGCTTAGAAATGCACAGATCCAGGGACATGATGATTTTTTTTATTAATAGTCTCTTTTCAAGACATAGCTTTGGCCAAATCCATAATAGTGGTTAATCAGAAATTAGCAAAATAATTGATTCATTACTGTTCCTTATTCAGGGATGGAGCTGAGCAGGGGCTGGATGGAGGAGGCAGAGTTGGAGGAGTTTGAGCAAATGGGATGTGATAAAGCTGTGACTTCAACATTGCAGTCCAAACTCAGAGACAATGTGAGGTATATTATTTAGGAAGGAAAAATCAGCACATACTATTTCAAATGCTATTAAAAGTAGGATTTAGAACCAGACCAAGAGTGGATATTCATGGGGAGGGTAACTTACCTGGCTCAGGTTCTGGTTCCTGCCCTGGCTCAAGGTCCTTCTCACATTCACCAGGGGCGAGGGTTGCAGGGGGGAGGGGGAGGGAGGGAAGAGGCTTCCTCAGCCAGCTCCTCTGGGTACAGGTGCAGAATCACATGTCCCTCCTAGTTTTTTGGGGCATCCTCCATGGTCCCTGCTGCTTCCTTGCCCTGGCCCTCATCAGCATCCCGTTGGACAATGAGACCAGCAGGGTTGAGGAGGGGATCATGAGCCATTTCAGCTCTGTACTGGGAGCCCTTGACAACCTCCAGTCAAGCTTCTTGTAGAAGGGGCATGTATGATGAATCCTCCTGTGGTGATTATACAAGTCTTTTGCTGTCCTTTTTCAGGAACCTCAAGTGCTTGATGTATTCCCGGCACTGGGCCGGAGACCGTTCGATTTTTATCTGCTCCAGCCGCTATGAAATGTCCCAGTACAGGTGAATATTCCTGCTGTTCAAGGAGAAGTCATGGGGGGCAGTGTACTCTGATACACATTGATCAGCTCCAGGATATGGATGGGGAATCAAGCTCTCGGACTTGATTCATTTTCACCTGTATTGATCTACAAAGAGCACAGCGGAAAGCTGTTCTGATGTGGTCAGTGTGGCATGCTACTACCAGTGAAAATGGTCCAGGCAGGGATCCTTATAGACTGGATAAGGATCAGGAAGAACAGAGCATTTGGGGAATGGGAGTGAGGGACTATTGAAATTTAAGACCTGGTTATACACTGCTTGTCCTTATCTTCATTGCAAATTGGCAAAGGGCCATGCCATAGCCTGGAGCATGTATTCACAGTCCTCAGACATGCTTGCTGACTTGCCCTCTATTCACATTCAGATGTGCTTTTGGGGTTTAGGTGTAGATAATAAGGGGTTTGTAGCACAACTGTGTGCATGGATATGTTTATAGTTGCTAGTGTAGACATACCCTGAAGATAAGTGTGGGAGAGTTTCCTGTGGTGACAAAGATAATGGTTTGCAAAGTTGGGTAACCTGAAATTCTATTCAGTCAGTGGTCTGGGAACTGATTGAATCTGTCAGGCTGTTCACTGAAACAGTGCATTTCACACAGTTCCTGTTCTTAGCATGGATAGTGTATCGGGATCAGATCTCTGGCTTCATTATGTAAAAGTCTGAAAGCGGTAGAAAGAGATTTCAGAGAAGACAAAGCAAACATTCTTCTCCTTTTAAGACCGCATCATAAAGCATACAATTGCTTCTCAATTTGAATATCAAATCTAGAAATGAAATATTTTATCTCATAAAAAATTATTATCCTAGTATCATCTTAACCTGAGTCTGAACTGCAACAGAATATATATTTTATTCTTTTCCAGAATTTTTATGATCTTGCATAGAGCATTACCCTGTCTTTGACACTTTACTACCCTGCAGTGATCTGCCAGGAAGTGAGTTAACATGACATTAAAAAAATATTATAAAAATGTTAATTAAAACTTGGAAACCTCAATGACGACTCATTTTGGCTTTTTAAAAACACCATGCTGTTTGGATAGCTAAAGAGTTTTCCACAACTATTGGCCTAGTTGAGTTCTTCCACGATTGCTAGAAGATGTGCAGTTGGTCAAAAAGGGGAGATAACTGGGAGAAGAGCATTTCAAAATCCAAGTATTTAGTGATTGTAACAACAATAACACTTAACATTTACATCACAGGATCCCAAAATGCATTAGGGTGTGTCTACACTATGAAATTAGGTTGAATTTACGGACATTGGTTTTTTAGAAATCATTTTTATATAGGTGATTGTGTATGTCCCCACACAAAATGCTCTAAGTGCATTAAGTCAGCGGACTGCGTCCACAGTACTGAGGCTAGCGTCGACTTCCAGACCATTGTACTGTGGGTAGCTGTGAGTAGCTATCCCACAGTTCCTGCAGTCTCCACTGCCCACTGGGATTCTGGGTTGAGATCCCAATGCCTGAGGGGGCAAAAACAGTGTCATGGGTGGTTCTGGGTACATGTTGTCAGCCCTCCTCTCCGTCCCTCCCTTTCTCCATGAAAGTAACGGCAGACAATCATTTCGTGCCTTTTTTCCTGAGTTACCTGAGCAGACGCCATACCACAGCAAGCATGGAGCCCGATCAGCTCACTGTCACCGTTATGTCTTCTGGGTGCTGGCAGACATGGGACTGCATTGCTACACAACAGCAGCTCATTGTCTTTTGGCAGCAGACGGTGCATTACGATTGGTAGCCATCATCATCATATTCCTGGGTGCTCTTTTAGCCAACCTCGGTGAGAACGGTCAGGGGCACCTGGGAAGACATGGCAGTGTCTCAGCCGGGTCATTCCCATCATCTGCCGAGCACCCAGGATGATGGCTAGCACTCGTAATGCAGCATCTCCTGCCGAGAACCCAGGAGATGACGATGGCTTGCAGTTGTACTGCACCATCTGCTGCCAGCCTAAGATGTAAAAGATAGATGGATCAAAGCAAAAAATTGACCTGATTTGTTTTGTGAAATAAACAGCCTGCTAAACCCAGGGTTTTGAGTTCAATCCTTGAGGGGGTCATTCTGTGTGA
This sequence comes from Chelonoidis abingdonii, assembly GCF_003597395.2. Lineage (NCBI taxonomy): Eukaryota > Metazoa > Chordata > Testudines > Testudinidae > Chelonoidis > Chelonoidis abingdonii. Next base: position 106,970,109 of record NC_133770.1, on the reverse strand, counting down.
CAGTTGTTTGTGTTTCTCCTTGATGCAGAGTCACCTCTTTTATTGATTTTAATTCCCTCTACAGTTGTCGTTGCCTTCTCATCACAGCAATGCAGATAAGTGTTCCTGCAAAACCAGCGAGAGGCGACGGCAGCGCGGTGACAAGAGGGACATGGTCATAGACTTCTCACAAAGTACGGTCGGGCAATGTGCATCATAGCTGATGAGCTCTGCATGAGCTCTGCAAACATGCTGGCCAAACAGGAAATGAAATATCAAAGTTCGTGGCTTTTCTGTTATCTGGGTAAGTGATCTGATTGAGAGCGCTGTCCAGAGCGGTCACAATGGAGCACTTGGGATAGCTCCCGGAGCCAGTACTGTCGAATTGTGTCCACACTATCAAATTCGACCCAGCAAGCCAATTTAGCACTAATCTCCTCATCAGAGGTGGAGTAAAGAATCGATTTAAAGAGCCCTTTAAGTCAAAAAAAAAAAAAAAAGGGGGGGGGGGGGCTTCGTCGTGTGGACAGCTCCAGGCTTAAATCAAGGTAACGCTGCTAAATTCGACCTAAAGTTGTAGTATAGACCAGGCCTTAGTAATGAATTCTTACCACAGTTCTGTGAGATAGGGTTAGGAGAGCTATGGTTCACTTCACCTCACATTGAAATGCAGTTTTCACAGCAACTATTCACACTGTGGGCAAGAAGTGAATAATAATGCAGTCAGTTTAAACTACAGTTAGAATTCGGGTTCTGATTCACCAAAGGATTTAAGCATGTTTAATTCAATCATGAGTAATTTTATCTCTGTTTAGCAAAGTACTGCATCTGAAGCCAATGGGAATTAGCACGTGCTTAAAGTTAAATGTGCTTTCCTGAATCTGAGCCATAATTACTTCAGTTGGAATTTGGTCAGCAGACAGCAGTGTGAACCCTCTTGCTGTTGTGAAAGGTAGGATGAGATGTTCTCTTAAACATGGCACTTCCAGAAGCACTGAGCTCCAGAATATTATGCTGGGATACTAGTTCAAGGTGAACTCAGAGTAACGATCCTTCTGAAGTATGAACAGCACATCTTGCATCTCTTAGGTGTTCTGGAGGGCATGGGGCGTCTATTATCCAAGTAATCATTTAAATTTACTAAGTCTTTAAATCCCGAATCTCAGTGCTGACGGTGGAGGTTTTTATGGACAACGTATTCGTACAAGTCACATTTGTTGTTACGCATTTACTGTGATTCGCTTATGAAATAACTTGCAACAAAAGCATTTAAGCCTACCAGATGTTTCATGATACCCAGAATTAACACTGAGATATTTTCCTGGTATTGAGTGTGAATAATAAAGGACTTCTTGGAACAGGAAGGAATTCCATGTAAAGACACAAGTTTTGCATGCTTCCCATGCAAATGAACAAAGACATACCTGACATTTAATGCGTGAAACCACAGCAATCCCTGAGAGTTACATTCAGATTTTCCATGGAAACCATACAAAATTGTATATAAATACCATTGTGCTGCAAATGCTCTTTGTAATAAATTCCACCTTTGAAACTTTTCAACATCAAGAAATTTGGGAGAGGAAGAGGCAAAAGATATTCAATTTGGGGGTATATTAAAATAAAATCCTCATTTTTTTTCAAGGAGGGGTGAGCATACCACATCTGGTCATCTTCTTCACCTCTGATTTTTGGAGCTCAGTGATTGACATTAGGCATGAAAGCACTTTATGTAACTACAACTCTTTTATTTGCCTGTCAGCCAGGGAACAGCTTAATGTGAGACGCTCAGGAGTCATCCCCAACATCAGTCCCATCAGCCCAATTGCTGTCTATGGCAATTGGCTGCGGTAGCATATTCTGGTCCAGGTAAGGAGCAAACATATGTGGTGGCAGTTGCCTGGCCCAGAATTGTGCATCTGCTACCAGAGGCATGCAGTCCCTTGGAACAGGGAGTAGTGCCTGTGACTTGTGACCCACCACAAGCTGGTGGGCTTGCACAGGCTTGAACAGGAACCTGAAAGAGAGGAAGTCATACTCAACAATAGTGCTTATGAAGATAACTATTCTACCAATAGTCTGCATTGCATATATCATGCTATACTAAATTAAGTTCCACTGAGTAGTTTTTTTAGATGCAAATGTTAAAATGTCAACATCATGTAAAACTGCCCTGTTGGCAGAATCTCTTTCAGCAAAACTCCTCCCTGACAACACTGCAGCTCCACTCTACCCAGTGATAAAAGGGCAAGCAAAGGGAGGATGGAGTCAGGTGTCTGTGTGTAGAAGTCAGCAGAAAAACTGGAAAGAGTTCAAGTGTGAAACTGTTTCAGATACTAGGCTTGGGGACTTTCCCTTCAGTGGATAAAACTGGCAGAGCAGCTGAAATGCCACTGTGAAATGGATTCAGAGGGAACTTGGTTTTGTAAAGAGGCTAGAACTGTGGGGAGAATTGCACCTTAGGAAAGGGCCAAGGAAACCAATGACCCGTTTCAAAGTGTAGGGGGAGTGAGAAGCTGTCAAGTACCAACACAAACATATGTGTGTGAGATTCTCTGGTCTGTTAAGACCCCTTTGGTGATGCAAACTGGCCTTAAAATGACCAAAGGTGGCCAGAGGAAAATTCCTCCTGCACAAGGACAGTATAGTAATGGTGGAAGTTAGAGCAGCAAGGCCCCATCTCTGGGAACTGTGGAACGTAGAACATAAGCTTCCAAGAACAAAGAGTGTTGTTTAAAACACCACTTAGGTTACTAAATTGTAATCACATCATTTGGAATCATTTGAAGAGCAAATAAATGAATAGTAGAGGTCACCATTTTACAATTTTCTGTGTGCTAATTGGCTGCTGCTCTCCTCCCCAGACCTGCAACTATGTTGCATGCCACAGTAATTTAAGTTCCTTGTGTTGAAAGGTGCTATTTCAAGGTAAATGATCATTGATAGTTGCAGACAATTATCAGAGAGGTACTGAAAGGGTGGAGAAAAGGAAATGCACTAAAAGCTTCCTCCACTCATTTCTTATGTAGAGGAGAGCTTGCACCTTTGGATATAGGAGAGAAAGGAAGGTGCTGCTTCAGCAGTATGGTACCCTCCTTCCTCAATTCTGCAGTAACTTCCCATGAGGGATTTGCAGGATCCTAATGTACTTCTTCAGATAAGAAGTGGGGCAGTGGTCTGGTTAAATTCCCCTGGATTCTCCCCTCCCACCACTCCCCAGCAGCCCTACAAAAAGATGTCTTCCAAAGGTGTGTTACTACAAGCAGTGTGTGTAGTAACTTTTGCTGCTTCTGCCCCCTCTCAATTTCAAAACCCTTGTCCCTGGAAGAAGCCATGCTGTCTTGGGACTTGTAGAAGCTAATGGACAGTGCAGAGGGAAAGGACTTTTTCACCAGATATTGGATCTGTAAGTTTGGAACTGGGTTAAAACTCAGTTTCCACTTCCTTATTCAGTTTATTCCTGCATAGGGTACAATGGTTGTATTCATTCTTTACTCCAAACAGGATTCATACTGAGATAAATGTGTGTTTTACTTTTTGAAAGTTTTGAGTGAAAACTGAAAGTGTAAGGACTTCAGGATTTGGGCCATAATGGCCATACTGGATCAGACCAATTGTCCACCTAGCCCAGTATCCTGTCTTCTGACAGTAGCTGGTGCTAGATGTTTCAGAAGGAATGAACAGAACAGGACAATTTATTGAGTGATCCACCCCTTGTTGTTTAGTCCCAGCTTCTAGCAGTCAGAAGTTTAAGGACACCCAGAACATGGACTTGTATCCTTGACCATCTTGGCTAATAGCCATTGATGGACCTATCTTCCCTGAACTTATCTAATTCTTTTTAGAACCCACGTATACTTTTGGCCTTCATAACATCCCCATGGCAATGAGTTCCAGAGGTTGACTGTATGCTGTGTTAAAAAAAACTTATGTTTGTTTTAAATCTGCAGTTTATTAATTTCATTGGGTAACCGCTGGTTAGTGTATTATATAAAGGAGCAAATAACACTTCTTTACACCCTTTCTCCACACTATTTTTAATTTTATAGACCTCTGTCCTATCCCCCCCTTAGTCGTCTCTTCTCCAAGCTGAACAGTCCCAGTCTGTTTAAGCTCTCCTCATATGGAGGCTGTGTCATAGCTCTAATTATTTTTGTTGCCCTTTTCTGTACTTTTTCCAATAGTCATATTTTTTTGAGGTGGGGTGACCAGAACTGCATGCAGTATTCAGGGTGCAGACATATCATGAATTTATATAGTGGCATTATGATATTTTCTGCCTTATCTGTCCATTTCCTAATGCTTCCTCACATTCTGTTAGCATTTATGACATCCTCTGCATGTGGAATGGATGTTTTCAGAGAACTATGCAGAATGACTCCAAGATTCTTTTTTTGAATGCTAAGAGCTAATTTAGATCCATCATTTTGTATGCGTAGTTGGGATTATGTTTTCCAATGTTCATTGCGTTCCACTTATCAACATTGAATTTCATCTGCCATTTTGTTGCTCAGTTACCAAGTTTAGTGAGATCTCTTTGTAACTCTTCACAGTCTGCTTTGGGCTTAGCCATCTTGAGGAATTGTGTATTGTCTGCAAATTTTGCCACCTCATTGTTTACCTGTTTTCCAGATCATTTATGAATATGTTGAACAGCACTGGGCCCAGTACAGATTGTTGGGGGCACCCACTATTTACCTGTCTCCAGTAAACTGACCTTTTATTTCTATCACTGTTTCCTATCTTTTAACCAGCTACTGATTCATGAGACGACCTTCCCTCTTATCCCATGACAGCTTACTTTGCTTGAGAGCCTTTGGTATGGGACCTTGTCAAAAGCATTTTGAAAGTCCAAATTCACTACATCATAGAATATCAGGGTTAGAAGGGACATCAGGAGGTCATGTAGTCCAACCCCCTGCTCAAAGCAGGACCAATCCCCAGACAGATTTTTGCCCCAGATCCTTAAATGGCCCCCCTCAGGGACTGAGCTCACAACCCTGGGTTTAGCAAGCCAATGCTCAAACCACTGAGCTATTCCTCCCCCCATCATCTAGATCATCCTTGAATTCTAATAGACTGGTCAGGCATGATTTGCCTTTACAAAAGTCATGTTGACTCTTCCCCAACATATCATGTTCAGCTGATGTGTCAGATAATTGTATTCTATACTATCTTTTCAACCAACTTGCATGGTACTGAAGTTAGACTTACCAGTCTGTAATTGTCAGGATCACCTCTGGAGCCTTTTTAAAAAACTTGTATTACAGTAGCTATCCTGCAATCATCTGGTACAGAGGCTGATTTAAACGATAGTTTACATACCACTGTTATTAGTTTTGCAATTCATTACTTGAGTTTCTTCAGAACTCATGGGTGAATACCATCTGGTCCTAGTGACCATATTCCAAAAATTCCTCTATTGACACCTCAGTATGCCAAAAAGCATTCATTATTGATTGAGCAATCATTGTTCACGTTACTATAATTATTAGATTGTCTAGTAATTACATAATATAAATAATTGGCACACTATGTCTCTAATTACAAAACCTTTGAAAGAGTGCAAATTGCTTCCTGGAATGCTTGTGAGGATGCTCATAAATGCTAAAAATTCAGGGGTTGCAAAGGAAACAGTTTGAAGCTGTCAGAATGATTTTTATCAGGCTCTTCTCTCTTCCAAAGTGTAAAGCTGTAAGTTTCAATTATAGCTTTGCTACTTCATATATGATATGAATCGTAAGTCAGAAATCACTGGCAAAGGTATTAAGTTGACATTTATATATATATGGTATGGAGCTGATGTATGCTCTGTCATGGTCCAATAATATAATAGATTTTCTTTTAGACTATAATCCATAGTTAATCTTGCTACCTTGGAAAAAATAAATGGGAAGGTCTCTTTTCTGCCCCTAGAGACTGCACAAATACATAAGCATTGTTGTATTGTGTATGGAAAGGCTGAGTAAGCACACACTTTCATTAACATGTGTAGCTTAACGTCACCCTACTACTCTTCGCTACACAGTAGATAATATTCCTGCCTAAAAATACAGTGTTTACATGGGGAACTGATAGATTGGTTTAGCCAAAATAAGAACTTCCCTGCATATTTGTATAAAACTGAAATTGTACTTTTCATGAGGTTCAGAAACACTGTTACCTTTTCTGATGAACTGTTTGAGATTTACCCATCACTAACAGTTATTTTTTACTTTCGCATCCCCCTATTTCCAGCATAGCCACATTCTGCCTCCAGAGGCCTTTGTAGCTTAGGGCTAGATTGTGCAACTATTGAATATTTTCGTGAGCACTCAAGTAGTCCAACTCCTGTCAATGGGACAACTCCTGTGGGCAACTACTCATCAATGTAAGAATTACGCTGAGTGATTAGACTGTGCACTAGGGAGGTTTTTTTATGTCCCTTTTACTACTGTAGTGATTAAAAACTTACACATACTCATGTTTTGCTCTGATTATTGTTATCTTTCTGTGGAACAATAACAACTGCAGGGGCCTTGCAGGCATGTTCCCCATTGGAGGAGAAATCAGTGATGCAAACTCTAGAAATATACTTATTCTAACTTGTTTGTTTTACTTTATATGCACCAGTCCTGGAGTAGAGGTGGTGACAAACAGCATGAAGGCCATCCCTTTTTTCAGGAGTCTCAACGCCAGTGCCTGGTTTCTAGGGAGCAATTCTGCTCCAAGACTGATTCTAGTGAGAGAAATGAAGGCAGATAGCAAATTCTCCTGCTGTTTGCCACAGCTCCCTTAGACAGAGACTGTATCCAAAATCAGTACAGCATTTGTTCAGACTGTGTACCACTCAGACACTAAGGGCTTGCGTATACGGCATTGGTGCACAGCACAAAGCGCAATGTGGTGTAAATCTACAATACTCTAGTGTGCCACACAATAATTGGCTGTGTGGACCTTGCTACTGTGTATAAAAAAATTCAATGTGGTGCTTTAGTATGTTAGAGTTCACTAGGGAACTTTTAGTGTCTGCTAGCAGTTAGCATGCCGCATGCTTGAGCACTGTAGGTTTACACCCCAGCATGCTGTGCATTCTCGCTCTGTACAGACATGTGCAGAGAAAAAGAACTTGTATGACTATATGTAACAGTGCCATGGTGACTCCCATTACAACAATATTATGATATAATGGGTCCCTTAAGTAGTCAATGTGAGGTAAAAGTCTAGCTCTCCAGTGCATCTTTGACAATCTCCCTCTTAAAGGGGCTTGTTAAACTTTCCCTAATGGTGCATTATAGAATAACTGGTTGATTTGAAAAGGTCGGAAATTATCCAAATTATTCACCTTTTGGAAAGAGTTGCTTTTGAAATTTTGTACTGCTCTAAAACTACATATTACTTAGATGTTGGAAAAAGTATGTGTTTTTAAAAACATAGCTCTAAGCTGAGAGCCAACTTGAACTTTAATCCATCATTTCATGCTGAAATGAAACACATTGTACTGTGTCCTTGGAAAACTTCCTCCCTGTCCCTCCCAAAATAGATATACACTGTACAAACTTTTATTAATATCTTCAATCAAATTGTACTTGGATTATTGTGAAACTTACTTCTGTTTAAAATTGCAGTGTGTCTGGAATTCCAATTATATTTGTATGGAATGAATTTCATGGTCAAGATGCAAACACAAAACTACTGAATTTTCCTTCATTTTGAGATCTTTACATAACTACTACATTAATGAAAGGATACAACTCTAAGTGATGATTTCACAGCCTGAAATTATCTGGAAAATAATTGCCTGTTTGGGAAGGAGGACTACTGATTAAAAACAAGCTGGAGAGCTTTGATTCTTTCAAGTTTCAGAGGAAGAACTTGGAGAAAATAAATCCCTGTTGCTGAATTTAATTCCTACAATTGAGCCCACCTTACATAATAATGTATAGGAGAGGCAAAGTGTGGTCACACACGTTTTCAGTTACAGAAAGAAAATAGCTAAGAAACTGAAGCACATGTTTTGCCATTGTATATCACTCTTAATACCTTTCCCAGCTAAATATCCTCCTTTATGCAAGCTTTGCTTAGGCTTTTCTCTACTTCTTTAGAAGTCCTTTAATAAGACAGCTAGATAAAGTGGTTTTGGAAAGAATTAATGTGGCTTAATAAACTCTTGCAGGAAGCAGAGAGTCAGATTGAGGGAGAAAAATCACATAGATGGACTTCTCTGCTGGCTTCTAGATTACGCAGCAATATTTGACTGAAAACCTTACTTCATACCTATGGAAGCTGCAACCCCAAAGCCCATAGGTCCCTGCTTTAAGAGCAATAACATTCAGGTACAGTGTTTAAACATACATCAGAAGTACGGTGCATCTACATTTTTCCGGAGCAGATTAGCTTGACAACTGTTTTATAAGATTCTGTGTCCTTTACATCTGTGCAGTTTGTAACAAGGGATATTAAACAGATGTTAAGTAAAGGCAAAAATCTCATTATGAACACAGTTGAATTTCTCCAAATTTACTTGAACTAAGATCAGAGTCTAGCTTTTAAGGATAGTAACTGAATCATGTCATAAACTAATAGAAATAAAGTAGTTTCACCTCTAGTATGCCTCTGTGTACTAGAAAGTAGGCCATATCATGTCACTTATATTTTTATAGCAGGTCTCCCCATTGGTTTCAATGAGAAATTGTGCATAACAGTGGATAACACTATGTGGCTAAATGTAATACTTCATGAAAAGAGAGGAGGTGAACAATTCTATGGGTATTTCTGCCTGCAGAAGTTTATTCTGGCCTTTGGGGCATGTTCACTTTGGGAGATGTCACAAACTCCACATTCCCTCCAGTATAAACTTTAAAAAAACCCTAACCACCAGATGTTGGTCTGTGTAGGTGAGACAGGATAGATGAACCTTGCTACAAGCATGCAGGTAGAAACCCCACCCAAATAAGCAGCTAAAAGGTTTGGCAGCCACAGCTGTAATTGTACTGGGGAACAGACAATGAAGGCTCAATTTCCCAACAATCAAGCTTAACATGAAAATGCGAAGTTGACTTGCAGGTAGATGAAGATATGCCCAGTGAGAGAGGAGGAAGTGGAATACGAGAGGGGAATTCAGTCAGACCTCAGCATTTCATGCAGTGGCAGATGTTGACCTTTTTGACTGATGAGGCACAAATCACAAAAAAGTTCTTTCCTCTCCAGGCACCACCCAACGAATAATTTAATAACTATTAAAAGCTTATCTTATTTACAGTGAAGAAGCAGCAGGCAGATCTGGGAACTGGAGCCGCCAACATTATCTCGTTGCACACCTGCACAGGGCCTGCAGTGTGAGGGAGAGGGCAGCAAGTCACAAGGTGCAGGTCCCATCCTCGCCCCCTACAAACTCCCTGCAGCCTAAGCTTAACTGCTACAATCCTACTGCCACTTCGCCAAGCAGTGGTTACCACAGCAACACCTTTATAACATGGCTCCTGGGTATGGTAAATTGACATGGTAACAAGACAGCTTCCTGAGGCACTAGTAGCTGTACCAAGATTTGAGCATTGTGCCTCAATACATTCTTTGAAGTTTCTGGCATTGTGTTTTGCTACTGGAGAGAGTGAATTGTGATACTTAAACCAAATCATAATGTGTCCTTAAATCTGTATGTATTTCTCAGACAGCATGTGTAGGCATACCGAAGCTAGCATTGATTAAGCCAGCTTGCTAAAATTAGCAGTGTAGCTGCAGCACCAGGGTTGAGGTTACTGGGTACCTGCTCAAGTATTTACCCAAAGTCCCAGGTGGGATACCATTCAGGTGACAGGACTGTGATGCTGCAGGCACAATTATAATTTTAACTAATTGGCTTGGTTAAAGTTAGCTCAGGTATGCCCATACCTGCTGTATTCGTGCTTCCCCATTGTGACACAGACATCCATAATGATGGATTTTTCTTCCCATCTCTGTATTCCTGGTGTCAATTAAAAAAAAAAGATTTAGAGATTTATTTTTCTCATACTGACAGCAAAGTGATGCTCTACAAAAATGTACAAACACATACATATGCTACCCATACTTAACAAAGTAGAAAATTCTATTCTCTAATCATTTGATTCCTGATATTATTGAAACTGCTTGGCTGTAGTGTGAATACTCAGGCAAAAGCATGGCTTAATGATTCTCCTTGCATTGTGCCCAAAGGTAGCAAAGCCTGGGTTCTGACATATCAGAAGAGAAAGCAGATTTCACATTCATAGATGCTCCTCTGAAAGCACCTTGTGGGAATTGGTGTGTACAGACTGCTGTTCTGATCCACATGGCAATATTCCTTCCAGACAGTGACCATGTACTTCAAAGGATGATTCATGAAACCTTGTAATACATAATTATTAAAAAGTCTGTCCTTAGGGGATGTTTTTTCATAACCTCATCAATTATACTTTTACCCTGAAGCCTGAAGTTTTATATCCCTATATTTTAATCCTACCTTACGTAATTGTAGATATTCTCATTTGCCTAAATGCCTAATGCTCTTTTAGCCCTACAAAACTCTTTGCCTCAGTGATGTCTTGTGACAGCGAGTTCCATGGGATAACTGTTGCATTTCCTTTATCAATGGCAAGTTTGCTACCTTTGTTTGCATTACGAGAAAGGATAAATAGGAGTGCCCGATTTACACTTTCTACACTATTGATTAGTTTACACATGTGTCATTTTCCCTTTAGTCTTCCCTGTAAACTAAACAGTCCTAATATTTTTAGTTCTGTCCATACAGAGGTCTTTAAATAGTGCCTCTAAATATTTGTTCCATTGAGATTTAAGGAGTGTCTGAAAGTTTTTCTGGGTGGACTAGGGACGAGACCTGGGAAAGGAGTTATGACAGTGGCAGAAAAGTTGGGGAGAAGGTCTGGGAGGCTGACAAGCAAGGCACTGTTGAAGGTGTCTGTGGTGGGAAGCCAAGCACAAGGGTGGACAGGTGCCTAGGGTCTTGGAGCCAGAGCATAGACTAAATGGAGGTCCCAGCTCTCCTATGGTACCACACATGTTGCTGATTGGAAAACACCTACAACCAAGGAAAAGCAGTTGGACAAGAAGCTATGGCCTAGTGAGGGTAAAGTGTTGTTACACCCCAAAGAGGGGAAAAGACAGACAGGCCGTATGAGTCAGCAAAAGGCAGGAAGAATGTGTCACTCATTAATTTGGCTGGATGCTAAATCCAAAATCTCCTGCCCAGTTACTGGGAGACTGGACCTGCAGAGGTGAACTAAGACATTGAGGGGAAGGGAAACTGAGGCCATGCCACCTGATACTGCAACAAGGTAAAATGACCTGAGCGTACCAGTCATTCATAATCTGAATTAAAAATAAATTTGGGGACATTGAAATCTGCATGCGTATGTTCTGCAAATAATGACATTAATAGAATACATTATTAATTGTGAATTATACTCATATCTGCAATCTCCTGTCATTTAAGGATATGAATAAGAGAAACTAACTGTCCATCAGCTATAGATTTGTACACACTAAGATCACCAGCAGACTGAGCTGATGCTAATAAAGAAATCATTTATGTCGACTGTTCATGCAGTTTGAGTGGATAAGAACCTTATACTAAAGCAACACATCTCTGGCAAGCTGGCTGATCCAAAACAGGCACAAAGGGCCAAATTTCACTCTTGTTACACAAATATAACTCCAGTGGAGATTGCTGGTTTTACTGAGATCAGAATTTGGACAAAGCTGTACAAAATAATTATTTTTCTTTTTACTCCCAAGGACTACTTGACATTATAGAGCATCAAGCATAGCTTTGAGAAACTATGGCAACCGATTGAACTAATAAGGAACGAACAGCAAGTGATAGAATGAAGTTGTTGGAAAATAATTATCCATGTGACTAGTGAAGGTTCAATCCAGAAGAAACAGAGGTGATTGTGGTGGTTTAGCAAACCAGTTAGTAGATTCGGTGGAAGAGCAATTTGCCCCTCGAGCTGAGGGGTTTATTCTCTCTTTGTTAGTCAAGTTCTCAGTGTTGGAACCTGATTAGACTCAGTTGTTGCTGGATGACCAGGTTACAATAGCAGCATCCTTGAGAGTTTGTTTCCTTTACTGTGGCTGGGCAGCTGGGATTTCCTCTTTTAGGCCACGTCTAGACTACGCTCCGTATCAGCGCGTTAAAATCGATTGCTCGGGGATCGATATATCGCGTCTAATCTAGACAGGATATATCGATCCCTGAGCGCGCTTATATCGATTCTGGAACTCCACTAACTCCAACGGAGTTCCGGAATTGACATGGCGAGCCGCGGACATCGATCCCGCGCGGTGAGGATGGGTGAGTAAATTGATTTTAGATATTCGACTTCAGCTACGTTATTCACATAGCTGAAATTGCGTATCTAAAATCGATTTTACCCCGTAGTGTAGACCAGCCCTTAGACTGAGCCTATTTCACATTGAGATTAGACTACTGCCAGGAACTCTTTTTATGGCTGAATCTTAGGTCTATTTGGAAACTGAAGCTGGCCTGGGATGCAGCTGCCTTATTGTTAAGTGGGATGTCACATCTTAAACACATTGCACCAGTGCTTTTTGATCTTCCGTAGCTGCCTGGGGGGATTCAGGTAGAGTTTAAGGTATTGATTTTGGCTTATAAAACCCCAAATGTTCTGGATATTGACTGTGTCAGGGCTCATCTCATCTGAGATCAGTGGAGACACTCAAGTTAGAGATCCTCTGTTTAAAAATGGAAGAAAGGCTTTTGTCCATGAAGTCCTTACAATTTTGGATCTTGCTTCCCTTTGCTATGCATGAATTCACCTGAAATTGCTGTTTCATGCTTCAGTGTCTATCCTCCTACTTGACTTTTGTGTAAAAAGACGATGTCTGATGATCACTACTGGGACGAGGGTGGGATATTTGGGTTTTTTGTTTGTTTGTTTTTGGTAAGGGTTTATGTTACTATCTCTTGGTATAGTGGGGTTCATTGCTGGTCCAGTCTTTACATTATAACTGGTGCTTGTGAAGAAATGACAAAGGCACCTACAGCCTGTAATAGGAGAGAACTAATAAACAATATAATATGTCACTATGAAACCAGGTGCCAACTTATTCCCAAAACAGCAGTCTTGCCCAGTGTATTGGCATCAATAATAATGTATCAGTATCAGCAACATTCTACGTGTCCTGGCAAGTCACCAACTGCGCTCTCAGAGGATGTATATGAGAGAGAGAGTGTGTTATGGATTGGGGAAAAAACTGACATACAAAATATTGGCCATTATGGATAATCTACAGTCCGTCTTGAAATGTGAAGCTGTTTTTGAGTCTTATATGGCATGCTTACCACGTTATCTTTCTTTTAGACACCTGTGGCTGGCCGGTGTTAGCTGACTCAGCTTCTCAGGGCTTGGGTCAGGATTTTAGTGTAGACTTCCAGGCTCAGGCTGCAACCCGGGCTGTAGGACCTTGCGAGGGTCCCAGACAAGCAGCAGCCTAAGCCGAGAAGTCTACACTGCAATTAAACAGCCACACAGTCTGAGCCCCATGAGCCCATGTAAACTGGCATGGGCCAGCCACAGGTTTTTAATTACAGTGTAGACATACCTTAAAAGAAAGATAAGGTGATAAGCATGCCACAAGCTTGTAGTTTTCATTTAACAAACCTGTCATATTACTATAGGCTCCTGATTCTACAAATTGGTCCACGCTGGCTTTGGAGTCCACTCTGTAGAACAGCTTGCTAGGTTGGGGCCTTCATCTGTTTAGCATCCTGAAGGAAGTTGACCAGCTTCCAACTACTTCAGGATATTTGCAAAGAACATAAATGTTTGTTTGGTAAGAGAGCTTTGTTGTATTTTGAGAGCAGGCGAGATTATGATTTTGTTTTGTGATTTATCCACAACTCTATTTATGGTGGGTTTATATATTAAAAAAAGGATGCCAAAATCCAGTAGCACATGCTGTAAAACAGTGCTTTAAAACATGTGTATTCTGTTGGGTGTATAATCAATTTCCAGTATGCTAATTACCGCTTTTGCTGCTTTGTCATTTACGGAAACATTTTAAGTCCTTCAGCAGCTTTCAATTACTATTCATTATTATAGGCTTAAATTATAGTTTGTACTTTATTGGAGTAACAAAAAAAAAGGGCCCCAAAGTTGCAAATACTTAAATGCATAGGTAAGTTTACTCTTATAAGTGCTATTTGAAATACCATTTCAATAGTATGGGATTACTGTTATAGTCCTATACTTTGCATATGTGACAAATATAGGGCACCAAACTGCAAACACTTGTCTGGGTAGCGTCACTGAATCAAAATTAAACATTCATGCCCATTTTCTAGCTCTCCAAAACCTCAGAACTGAGAGGTGGTTAGTAATTGTCTTAGTGTGATTAAAATGGTTTAAACATAATTAGACTGCTTTACTATTCCCATATTGTACCTTGTCTTTATTGCATATGATTGAGCTAAATTATTTTGTAACAGCCGCATCTAATTATACTGTATGTGAGATGGATGAGGTGGGAAAGGAACAGTTGATGCCCCTAGCACTTACTTTACAGGTCTGTTGCAACTCATCTTTCAGATTTTTTTTAAAAACAGTTTCTAATTGTGTTTTCTCCCAAATAAATTATAGCTTTAATGTTCATGATTATTTTTTTAATTCATGCTGAATTTGTTCGCACTCTAGTACCTTCTTGTTCTTAAATCTTATTCTTAAATTTCAAGTAAATTCGTAAGTGAAATGCAAAAGTAAATTAAACCCGAAATATTCAATGTGGACCTTAATTCTGAATTCCTAACTCACCCAAAACTCCCCTAGGAATTTTGGATACACAAGGAATAAGGGACCTCATTTATAATGTACAAGTTTCATTTGTAAAGTCCCAAACTATAGCAACTATCTTCTGTGGGACTCCAGCCAAACACAGCAAGTCTGATTCTTCTCTTCTCAAACATACAGGTCTCATACAGTTATAATTTTATGGATTTTTCATCTGAGTTACTTCTGCCTTACTCGATGTGAGTGAGATCAGAATCAGGCCCACCATTTTATTTGGGAGAAATATAGGGCCTAGTGCGGTCATTTACACTTGTGGAAAGAGAGTACAAAGTGGCTGTAAAGCCACTAATCACAGTCCAAGTCCATGACATACTTGTGAAGTGATTTTCCATCTCTCTAAGCCCTATACATGTGGAGTTGTGCTGATATGGAGGGCAAGTGGAAAAGTGGATGTGTTCAGGGCAGAAAGGATTGTAACTGTATAAATAATACACTCATTAGATTCTTGGTGCCAGAGTCTGGTTAAGATTACCATAAACAACCTGTGTAAACTAGAACAGCCATCAGCTCCCTCTGTTTTCCCAAGCTAATGTAGCACACAATATTTCCTTTGTAAAGTAGCAGGTTTTCCCATACAGAAGAAATATATGTTTAATATAAATCTCCACTATATGTGAGGAATAATAGCCCCTTTTAAGATATATTTGGCATATTATAAAATTGACCTATTTTGTATTATTTAAAATATATAATATACAATGCAGATATAGGATTAATACGTTTATATATGAGATGAAAATTGCTGAGCTGTAATTTGATTTGTCCCCACTCTTTACCCATCCTGTGGAAGAGTCCAGACAAATCACCATTATGGCACCATCTACCAGGAAACAGGGAGGCAAAGGTTAGTGCAAAGCAAAGAATATCTAAGGGCATGCTCCACCATCGTTTCAGTTAGTGCTAAAGATGGGACATATCCAACTCTGATAATCTCCAGAGAAGTGGAGGAACTCCCAAACTGTGGAAGAGTGCCTGATGGGGTGAGGCGACTGAAGAGTCAGGCTTGCTCAATAGGTGGCTTGGATAATTTTACAAGTTAAGTTTGCTGCTGCCATCCACATCCACATGGTAGTGTTTATTAAAGTGTGAGGCAAGGCCTGTGTTGAATATTGCCAGTGTGGGGACCTCTGTCCTCTCTGCCTAGGAGGTGGAAATAGTTTGAGTGGCCTTCTCTGGCAGAGGTGGAGTATTGTCCTACTGTTACCAAGACATGTTAATATACAGCTTGAGCCAAAGAATAATAAGAGCACAGTAGCCAGAAATTCTTTGGGTCGTGGCAGGGTCCCAAACGTTTAGAGATCCAGATAGGGTGGTAGTAATTGTTGATCTGCTGAACTGGGGTGATGAGTTACAACACAATGAGACACTATATGTTGTTCTGTAAGACCCTTAATTTGGAGATGAACAAATGCTAGAGTGGGCTGAATGAGATTAGTTATGCAAGGGATAGGGTCGGTGATAAAGGCGTTTGACTAATCTCAAGAAAATCAGCTCTTTTAGTTGAAGTATTTAAGCAAATTCATGTCAGACTTCATGTCCATCATTCAGTGATAAACTAAAAGCCAAGCTTTAAGTGGAATCTTCTAGTGTAGATTCCTTTTTCTCATGCTGACTACCACTGCAGAATCAGGGCCTTCACTTATGAGTAGATGAAATATGAGATTAGAATGGAAAAGTTTGTAATACCACAACTATAGCTGCTGCTGCTCCCATTCTAATATAAGTTCTTGTGCTAGCCTAGTTTTTAAGAGATGTTCTGCTGCTGCTGATACATAGCAGAGACTCCCTTGAATGAAACCAAACCAAACTAAACACTGTTTATTTTTGTAACTGAATCACTCTTGGAAATAAAACATGAGTTTAAAATATATGAAGAAATGGCTTCCCATCCTGAACTATTTTTGCAAAGTTTGTGAACCCCCAACCTCCCTCACCCAATAAGTCTGCAACACCTCTGATTTTTCAAGTTTTTCCATCCCTAATTTTAAAGTTGATATTTTGGTTGTTTGCATAGGACCAACACATTTACATTTATTTGTATAGTTTTTAGATACTTAAATACCCAACATGTGTCCCAGCATCAACCTGAAAACAGTTAAAAGGAAGTGTATCATTCAGATGAATGTCAAAGTCAACCTTTGGTGGCATAAGACAATACTGGTGAATCAGAAAAAATACAAGAGTTATGCCAAGGAGAAGACTTAAGAAAATAACTTTAAATCTGCCTTTAAAAATCCAACCAAATCTCCTTTTGTTTAAATTTCTGTACTGCTGTGTCATATTGTTTTTTGTCCCATTTGTTAAGATAAGTGGTCAGTAAACAAGACAAAGTTCACATACTTTAATATTATTAAAATGTTCTCTAAACATCCCCTTTAGTTCAACAAATTAGTAATCTTGTTATTGGTCAAGCATTTACTGTGTAATCTGCAATGTTTAAAAATGTCTGTAGCATTATCATTGGAAAAAAATGTCTAAAACTTTGTTAGACCAATTTTATTTTTATCTATTTTTTCCTTTCATCTGCATTGTCTTCATTTTCAGCTAAGAGAGCCCTGCATTATAGATGCTTAAGAATGCTATTTAGAAAGGTTACTGAGTTCATTTTGGGCCAAACTGTGAGATTTTCTTTCCAGACAGACTTTTTTAATTTAAAAGGGGGAATTGTTTCTGGTTTCTGCTTCATTGGACAATTAAAAATGAGTGTTCCATATTATGATCTCCAAATTGCACAAGTGGTTTTATTTCTCCCTGCTTTAGGCAGAACCTGCAGTACCACCACTGACTGCGTATGTCCTTGAGGAAGGCAAATGACTCTGCTTTTCAATGATAAAGATAATAAGGAACTCCAGTCTCTAGTAAAACCACAAACAATATAATACTGTTAGTTGGTGAAAGTATTTTGTAAAATTTATTGTATACTACAAAAATATTATGCCAACATTCATATTCCAGGTAATCTGGATGCTGGTTTCACCATGTAAATGCCCTCTTTTGTTCTAAATTCATGAACTTTCATGTAAATTTGGTTTTCTGAATATAAATGTTTGACTTTTCTTTGTAGGAATGCTCAATATTCATTTACAAAGAAGGGTTTTCTTGCACAAAATTTGCTAATCATTATTATATTCTATGCTATGAACCATTAACCATTTGCAAATCTGTTGTTTATAAAGTTTCAGTTGCCTAATCAGGATGTAGAAACAATACCAAATAGTTCAAGAAAACAGCTGGCAAACAACCAGTAGACTGAGATTTGTTTGTTCAAACTTTTCAACAAATATGAATAATGACTAGAACTCAGAATCATTTTGCAAACTTTTTGTTGCTGCTCTTTAGAGCAGTAGTAGATCTCAGAGCCTTTCAGGTTGATTTTTATGTTGGAGAAGAAATCGCTGTAGGGGAATTGGTATTTTCTTAGTGCGACTTGTTTTATTTTCATTAAATATATCAATCTTTGAACACAGTCACAGATCATGAAGGTAAATCTGTCTTCCAGGAATCTTAGCCCTAACATCAGTGCTGGCTTCTCAGAGAGCTAGTCTGCCCCAAGAATTGGTTCTAGTTAGACCTGGACCAAACTTGGAATTTCAAATCTTAAAAATAGAACATGACCCTTTTGCTGATTATAAATCAGCATTCTAGTCTGCTTCCCAGCTCAGATCTCAGATGTATTCTTACAGAGGCTTCCTTTTCTATATACATGCGCACACACACGCATACGTGTCTTTGAGAATGCCTCTCCCCAATCTAATTATAGATGGTCCTTGTATTAGAGAAAATCCCACTGTAAACAGAACTGTAATGGTTAACTTTATCCTGAATTACACAAATGTAATAAATAAATATGCTTAGTTAATATGATATTGTACTCCGCTACTAATATGGAGGAAAGGAATACAGCAGAAAATGACTACATTTCGAAGTGCTCTCTCTGAAGTGAAGCCTTCTGTTTTTTTCTGATTGTAGAATGCAGAAATTAAGTAATGCAAAGCAAGGTGTTGGACCTAATCCTGTTCTCACTGAACTCAAAGATAGTTTTTTCATTAACTTCAGTGGGAGCAGAATTCGATTATTAGATTATCCATGATACTGTTCTGGGATAGTAAGATATTTTGGAGTGAGGCAAATTAAGTATAATATCTTCCAGATATTGAATATAAACATTCATATTCAGATGAATTAGACAAATGACACAAATATTAAAACTACCTTGAAGACTTATTTCTTAAGCTTCCAGTCTGTTGAGCACATTCAATGAATAGTTGTGGGTTTAGTTCATTTTTCTGCTTGTGAATGCATACAAACCAAGGCTTCAGTTCAGCAATTGGATCCTCCAAGGCTGTATGATAGGCAACCAATCCTGAGTCCTACAAATGAGCTGAGTGAATAATGAAATTTAACTTGAGATTAAAAGATGTCCAAAATGAAAAACCTGAAGTAACTCCAATTCATAGTGTATGCTAGTTTGTCAAAGGATTATTGATTAAAATGTAGACAGATATTAAAATGATTGTATCGTAGAAACCAGAGATGTCACCTACAAAATCAGAAAGGAAAAATCTAAGAAACTAGAGAGGATGCTTAATGTTTTTTAGAGACCATTATTCTTATACTGGGGTTTAGTCCACACTATCTAATGGTAGTGGTAGCCACGTTCGAAGGCATGTCCTGGGACTAACTCGGTTACAACACCATTGCAAGAGTCAGCCAGCTGTCATTCATAGATTCATAGACTCTAGGACTGGAAGGGACCTCGAGAAGTCATCGAGTCCAGTCCCCTGCCCTCATGGTAGGACCAAATACTGCCTAGACCATCCCTGATAGACATTTATCTAACCTACTCTTAAATATCTCCAGAGATGGAGATTCC
>NC_133770.1:106882302-106947572 GCF_003597395.2 Chelonoidis abingdonii | reverse complement strand
CGAACCTAGTTTAAAGCCCTCCTCACTAGATTAGCCAGTCTGTGTGCAAATAGGGTCTTTCCCCTCCTCGAAAGGTGAACGCCATCTCTGCCTAGCAGTCCTTCCTCGAATAGCGTCCCGTGGTCGAGGAAGCCAAAGCCCTCCTGGCATGAATGTTGTCTAAAAAATGCCTTAAAAATAACATTCAGGCTTAAATGAGATGCCATCTAAGGTAGGCTGAAATAAACACATTTCAGACCAGTGCGTGTCTCTCTAGAGCTCTCATTACTTTTTTATAACTGTTTTGATAAACCTTGGTAGGAATTGAAAAGTTTAAGACCATCACTTCAGTTGCAATTGGCACTTGTGATACTTACTGCAGAGATGCTTTTTCCCCCTTGCTGTTCATTTTTAGATTGCAGTAGGTGAAATGTTGGAAAAAGCACATTACCAGCTGCGCCTCCACAGTTTGGTGAAACGTGCCAGAGTTTATCATGAGCCAGAAATAATCCAATAACCTAAAAACACTAAAAGTAAAGCCTTTCTCATGTATTTCCATTTCCTGCCATGTTTTAACACCACTGTGAGAGTACAGTGCTGAGTTACGGCCTGATCTCACCTCCCTTTTAGGTTGCTGAAAAAACAATTGGTTTCAATGGGAGCATTGTATCTGGCTCATAATACAGACTTTTCAGTGTGTGAATCAGATGCTGTGTAACTCAAACTTGTCTTTTATAGCATCTCAATCAACCTAGCTATTACTGCTGAACATTTTTGTTAAGATAACCATATTTGTAAATAGTGCCATGAAAATAAAATGTGCTAGCTGGGCAGCTTCACTCCCCTGAGTTGCCTTTAAGATAACATATGATACAAAGGGACACTAAATACTCAGTCTCTGATTTGGTAGCAAGGATGTTCATTTTATATGAATTAGACCAAAATCCTGTGCACCTACTCACTGTTCTCCACCCTCACCCAAGCTTCTCCCACAGCTGCCAATCGGCTGTTCGGTGATGCCTCCAATCAGCCATTTGGCAGTGCCCTGATCAGCTAACGGGGGCTGCTGCCAAACAGTGGATTGTGGGTGCTGGCGAACAATTGTGGCTGGTGGGTGCTGAGCACCCACTATTTTTTTTCTGTGGGTGTTCCAGCCCCGGAGCGCACACAGAGTCAGCACCTATGCTTATTGCTGCTCCAAAAATTTCTCTCCTCCAGGACCTACTGTTATGACAGTAGTCAAATAATGGTTCTGGATGTGATGGAAGATGTTATACTCACACATACGCCGAGAATAAATCATGTAAAGCTTGCATATATGGGCCTAACCTTTCAAGCCTTGCTCATGTGTTTAGTTCTGCATGAATAAGGGCTTCTTGTGGGAGTAAACACAATCAGTCCCTATATGTGTTCCATCTTGAATAAACTTCTGAAGTTACTATAACTTACTGGAGACAGATTATGTCCTACTGATTCACTGCCTTGATATGACTGCCCCCCCAATTTTGGATCCATATCTAGATGCAAACTCAGTTTCATAGCCTATGCCTACAGTATCTCTATAATCAAATCCAACAGTTATTAAATTGTAACCATCAAGGCTTACAGAGCTGTAAAACGGACTTAAGAGTAGTTGAGGAGCTGGAAGAACTCCTACATTGTGAAGTTAATTGGCAAGAACTCCTACATTGTGAAGTTAATTGGCTGTGGGTAATCCCAGCAGCTTTGGAAGCAGACACCAACGTCACCATATTCTTTGGATGCTTTCCCCAGCCAGCCTTCCAGTATCACCCCATCCTATCTTTACTGATCTTCATCCAAATGGCTTTCATCTTCTCTCTCTGCCACTGCTAGAGACTAGGAAACTACTGACAATGCATTGTCAAAGATCAGTGACAAACAGATCCCAATACATTTCTGTGAATGATGCAAAATAAAGACTATAATCCATAACTACAAACATATACACCATTTGGCAGTCTAAGAACCCAGAACTCATCAGGAGCTGAGGAACATGAAAATAAATACATAAATAAATAAACTGACTTTTTGCCAGATCCTCACTGTAAATTGGCAGAGCTCCCTCAAAGTCAATGGATCAATGTCCATTAGGACCAGCTGAGGATCTGATCCATATATGTTCATTTTCTGCCCCATTTTTTTCAGATTAATTCTTTATCTGCACATTCACCCAAACAGAACCATCTCATCCCCTTCACATGCCTAGTACGTGGTTGACCTCACCTCTAATCCTTTTAAATTTCCCAGCATGCTTCTGCCTGTAGTGATTGGATTAAGGCACCATTCCCTCTGGATACTTTATCCCATACTAACCTTTGCATTTGCAATATAAGTACCATCCCTCTGGAATGATCATATGAGTCCTTTAAATGGTGATTTAGTGACTTGCTGCTATTTTTTAAAAAAAAACTGATTGCATCAAATATTCTCCCTCTTTTAGTCTGTGATAAATTCCCTGACACTGGGGGGTTCACAGAGAAGGAGTCAGGAATATATGAATTTGTATTTCCACTCAAACCAAAAAATCTGGCATGCACATGGTTATGGAGGAAGAAGGCACCACACGGCAAAACGGCATGTGTTAATCTGCACTTTGCTAGAGGTGTTCATACTTTATTCCTGAAAAATGTATTGAAACTGTTGATATGAGAGCACAGTTAAGCTTGAGTCCTCTTCAGAAGGCCAGGGTGGGGAGTATCCGTGCTAAGAATTTTTTTGTTAAATAGCTGCAATTTAGTCTAGCATGATCCATTTAAAAAAAAAATGCCTTTCAGAAATATTTCCATGAAGCACAGGGAGTAAATCTCTGGACAGGATGATTTCACAGAATCCAGAGAGGGAGTGACTCTATTGCCTCAACACTATTTTCAGTTTGAAGGCAGAATTTTAACCTTCCAGCAGATCATTGCAAATGTACTATGTATTGTATACTGCACTTCTGATTGAATCCTAAGTAAAAGAAAAACAAATAGGGCTGTCATGTTAGATGTTGTGTTTTCCTCTCCTTTCATTTTGCTTCCTCCACTGTGCCTATACTAAGTCTAAAGTAGATAGAGGGAGAAGTGAATTTCTGGACTGCAAAAACGTGAATATGTGTGTGTGTGGGGAGGGGGGGACCCACAGGCAATGAAAGAGTTAAGGTTGCCCTGAGAGGCCAGTTATGCTACCTGACTGTGCCTGGAGGGTGGGTCAGGCTTAATTAAAGATGAAGTCCAGCTGGAGAAGAGCTAGGCAATGACCATAAAGAAAGGAAGCACAGATTAGAAGGAGTTTGCAGGGAGAAAAGAAAAGGAACCCTGCAGCCATTCTCTGAGTAGTAGAGTATAGAACCTGGAGAAATACTGAGAAGCCATCAGGCTGCGGCACATTCTAGTGGTGGGCCTGAGAGAAGACCAACTGAGAGATGGCCTTGGGAGTAAACAGAAATGGAGGATACAGACTAGATACAAGACTCCAGGAAGGTAACTCTCTGAGTGTCAGGGAGGGGACAGACGTTACTTTTGTTGTGTTTTTGTTTCGCTTTTAAGTTGGTTAAAAGACTATGGAAAAGCCCTAGGGCCACTACACTGTCAGAAGAAGGGAATGGAAGAAAAGCCTTGGAAAGGTAGAAGACGTCATATCAATGACCAATGTCATGTGAGACAGTGGGACACTCTCCACTTACGACACTGATGCTCCAGAAAGGGTAGAACTAAAATATGACCTGATTGGAAGGCCATGTATGAGAAGAGCCAGACCACTGCAGAGCCAGAAAAGATGTCTGCAGGGCAGTGTTAGAGGATGGCAAACTTTTACGGCACACCTAGCCACAAGGTGTCACTCCAGTGGTGAGTCTATTCTTCCATAGTGTGAGAGTGTGAGGAAACATCTTTTATGAAGATATTGTACCCAGATATTGCTGGACTGTAATGGCATAGCATTTGCTAATTATTATTTTTAAGTGTGCACGTGTCTGTGGGAGAATGGAGCGGGGGGAAAACACCTTTTTTGAAGATGTGATCAAGGCCCTGTTTATCTACTGCAAACTGGTCTGCAATGCTATAGGAAGAACCTGGTTTCTGGAGTCCATGTGGTAGACTGGAAATTCTAAAACAGCTATTTTAAAAAAGGAAATTTTAAAATGAGTTGATTGTGAAAATGTGTAACTACTACTACTACTGTTGTGTTTATTTTTCTGTGTTGTATTTCATTGCTTTTATTCTGTCACCACATTTTCAGTGTTCAGGGTGCCACAGATACTGTTACATAACTGCACCGTCTTAGTTGTCAGAGGGAGAAGCTGGAGGTTTGACAGGTAATAAGGGGGATGCTGATGCTCTTGGCAACTGGAAGGGGGGCTGGGGTTATAGGATAAATACATTAACTAGGCTTTTGTGCTAAAATAGTTGAAATGAAATTGTTCATGCCTCTCAGTGCTATTTTTTTCAGGCTGACTACAGATTCAGGAAGACAATACTATAGCAGTTTATGTTTGGTTCATACTCATGGTTACATTCACAACCATTCTGATGAAAATGAAATATCATAGTCTAAAGCACAATTTCTGGGGAGAGGTGGATTCCATTGTGAATTCTATAGCTGTGGTATCATGGAATACACAGGGCTCTGGATATAGTCATCATTGTTGGAAAAAATATGTTTAAACACAATCTCACAGGCCTAAAGTAGGTGTCTAGCTTTCACTTCAATTTAAGATTATACTGCAGCTCAGTTTTCTGCAAGTTGGAGAAGGCTGCAAAGTGGAAAAAGAGCAGGATTGTGTGATCCGTATCAGCCAATTGTAAAGAGCTCTTGCATTTAGAGGACTGGTAAATTTCCTTATGAATAATTTCTGTGCTACTTAACAGGGAGAGTCACTGGGACTGTAATATGATGTGAGCATCTTCAGTAGCTTGTAGGGCCAGGCCTTTGCTTAACTTCAAGTCACTAGCAATCTCATCCTGCAACACTGAAGTTATTGTGAGTTTTGCCAGTATCTCTAAAGGGAGGAGAATTAGATCCCAAGTGAGAACCCTTGTACTTTTTTCACATTGGTCGAGTTCATAAACTGAAAATTACATTATTTAAATCTGTTTTATGTTGGTTCTGATACTCATTTCCTAGGGAGGACTAATGATTTGGCATGTTCTGTAACTGCATATGATATATTAATAGTGGTGAAAGGCAAGTTTCAAATCACTGAGGGACAACATTGTAGTATTTGGTGCCATTAGCTGCTATGATTTCCAGCAGTGTCATGGAGAGATGAGAAAAGCTTGTGATGGCAAATTTCAGTCTCATTGAAATCTAGTCACCCATGACTGAATAAGTAGGGTCAAAGATCTTGCCAAAAACTCCATCCATAGAACTCCGTACTGGCTACAGAGATAAATGTACTCACAAATGCAAACAATTTTACAGTAGGCCAGCTAGAATTTATGCTCACTATATTAGCTTCAAATTTGACTCTTTCAGAAAATAGCATATCATTAGCATATGTGTTTGACTCAGTTTGAATACACTTGGTCAAAGCATGCTCTATTTTTGGATGTTTCCCAGTTCTCATGACACTTTTTATTTCTTTTCAGGACAGAAGTTGTAATGATCAGTTTGTCTCTCTGTCCCTCAGTTCCCCATCTGTAAAATGGGCCTATTAGTACCACCCTATATGATGGTGTTGTGAGGATAAATCCATTAAAGATTGCGAGGTGCTTAGATACTATGATGATAGGGGCCATATTATTACCTAAGGATACTGTGATAAAAGACCGTAGCACAGCTGTTGCTGGCCCAGGTCATCTGATCAGAGCTCACGCTCTGGGGCTATAAAATTATAGTGGAGACATTTGGGCTCAGCCATTTATCCCCACAGCATTAGCTCTGTGAGCCTGAGTCACCTGACCTGGACTCAGAAACTTGGGGCTTCAAGTTTTTTATAGGTAGGGCTATCAAGGAACTTAGATGTGGTACTGCTAAGTGTCAGCACACCTAACTTTTATGCACCTAGAAAATCACTGGGATTCACAAAGGCTGAGGGTATGTCTACACTGGAATCTGCAAAGCACTGCCACATGAACGCTCCCACAACAGCGCTTTGAAGAGCGACTGTGGTCGCACGCGAGTGCTGGGAGAGAGCTTTCCCAGTGCCCCTGGTAATCCCCCTTCACGAGGGGATTAGCACCGAGTGCTAGGAGCGCGTCTACACTAGCGCTTTAAAGCACTCGGACTTGCTGTGCTCAGTGTGGTGATTTTTCACACCCCCCCCCAAGCCAGCAAGTTAGAGTGCTATAAAATGTAAGTGTAGACATACCCTGAGTTAGGTGCCTAGGCTCCATGTACAATGAATGAGGAGAGATAGGTACCACAGAATGCTAGCATGCTAGGCGGCTCCTTACCTAAGCTGACCAGTAGATGTTAGGGTGAGAGGTGCACCCTAAGCTCTGCCTCTCTTAGGGAGTTAGGGCCTAAATGTGTGCTTCAGGGAGGCACATCTCTCTGTGTGGGATTCTCAACTCCAAAACTTTCTTTTGGGGTTAGGTGCTTATGCTGTTTTTGAAAGAAGCTGGGGGGAACAGGTTCAGGGAGAACCTCCTCATAACTTTTAGCGGAGTGGTTACAGCACTTGGCTTGGATGTGGGAGACCATTATCTGAATGGGAAAAGGAATTTGAAGTGGGATCTGCCACTTTTCATGTGAATGTCCTAGTCACTGGGCTATGGGATATTCTGATGTGGGTCTTCCTCAGTTTTCCTGTTGAAGCTGTTCCACTGGGAATAAATAAGGAAAGAGTCATTGTCCAAAGACAGCAAACATGAGAATGACTCTGTACAGGGGTACTTGATGGGGAGGGAGGGATAGCTCAGTGGTTTGAGCATTGGCCTGCTAAACCCAGGGTTGTGAGCTCAATCTTTGAGGGGGCCAGTTGGGGATTGGTTCTGCTTTGAGCAGGGGGTTGGACTAGATGATCTCCTGAGGTCCCTTCCAACCCTAATGATCTATGATTCTAACTTGAATAATATTCATAGTGGGGGTGCTGAGAACCATTGAACCAAACTGTAAACCCTGCATATAATGGAAACCACTTCAAGCCAGGGGGTGCGGCAGCACCTCCAATACCCTTAGTTCCAGCTTCTGTGACTCTGTAGCCTGGTGGTTAGAGCACTGACTGAGAGGTGGGAGACCTTGGATCCAGTCCCTTTTCTCCAATGACTCTTTAATCATTTATCCGCATTGGAACAGCTTCAACAAGCGAGACTGGGAGAGCCCCACATCAGACTATCCCATAGCTCTGTGGTTCAGGCACTTGCTTCAGGCAAAGGGGGGACTTGAAGTACCCACATTCCGGGTGAGTACCTTAACCGCTGAGCTAAAAGTTATGAGAAAGGTTCTGCTCCATCTGCTGCTGCCATTTTGTGTGAGTTTGTCTATGTCCAACAGGTGAGCTCTGAGCAAACTTAGGAGCCTGCAAGTGAATTGGGCAGAGGAATGTCTACTCACCTCAGTTTGTGCATTGCTCTGGGGCTTAGGCGTCTGGATGCTTAAAATAAGGCTATAGTGCTGATTCACAGAGGCAGAAATATAAGCACCTAGGGAACTTTGACTGCAAAAACTTTGGTGATGAGAGAGTGTTAAGGCACCTACAAGGTTTGGCAACAGCTAAGTAGAGTTTTTTTGATTCCCAGTGGGACCTTATTCTGGGATTTAGGCATCTAAAGTGGCAGTTAGGAGCCCAAATCCTTTTGTGAATCTAGCCCATAGTTCCTGCTAGTGATTGGTGATGAGTACAGCTGATCAGAGAACAGAATTTCCATTCTGCACGAAATTCTGAAATTGGAATGAAAAGTTGCAATAGTGAGATTTTTCACAGAAATGGTCATTTCATTTAATAATGTTGAAACGTAATGTATATAAAATATGTAATATCAATAAAACATACCAAACTGAATATTATAACAGTCTAAATTAAAATAATCTAAATAAGAAAGTCAAAATGATTCACTTCTGATTTTCGGTTGAAACTTTTGTCAGTCTACACGTTCCCATTAAACCGTTGAGATTTTGATGAAACCGGACTTCGAAAAAAATGGATAAAACTGTTTTCTGTCCAACCAGCTCAGCTCGTGATGAATTTGCATTTGGCTAGAATGACACCTATCGGTGAGCAAGTGTGACAGTAAAATGGATGTATGTCTCTTTTACCTTTAGCAGCCTTTTTTTTTTTTTAAGGCCCCTATTGAATCCAGTTGAGAGGATCTGAGCAGATTAGCAGTTAACCTGCTGACTGCCTGCAGTCTGCTTGCAATGCTTCAGTTGTTCCAAATTTGCAGATTTACACTGTCAGTCTACAGCCAAGCTCATGTCCCCAATGTTTAGTTTGAAAAGCAATTAATTTGTAGAACTGCCACAAAATGTCTCCCATATTTAATATATTATCAGGAAAAGAAAACAGAGACACATTGTTAGTAAATTAAATAAATAGCTGACAAAAGACAGTGAGTAATGTAGGTTAAAAGCAGAATCAAGCTCTCAATTTTTGTTGTTCTTTGCTTCCTGATGGGACTTTATTTTGGCTCTGCTTGCTAAAATGGTGTGAGTAAAAATGGTATAGCAACAGGAGAATACTTTTGTATAATTTACATTGAATTGTAAGAGGATTCCAATTTAGTCTGTTGGTTATTGAGATCAAATTTTGTGTGCTATAGTTTTCAATAACACTTTTTCAAATGTTTTGATTTTAAAATGAAAAAGGGATTGCTATTGACATTCTTGCTGAAAGCATATATAAATGATACTCCTATGTAGATGTTTAAAGTCTTACCTCTCTTTCAGTCTGTTTCTGCAAATCAGGTCTTAAAAATCCAGCTGACAGAACTTTTTAAGCATAACCATAATACCCACTGTGTTTAATGAAGTGCTTAGGCTACTTTTACTTTGTTAGTTGATTAACAGATTGCCCTATTCAAGTCAATGGGAGTTCAATGGTAGTTGGATCAAGGTCTCTGTGAGCCAACGGTTAAAATGCTCACATGATTCAGCTTTTACACCCAAATCTTTTGGCCCTGTACAAAGACATAAACAGAAGATCAGTCCTTAGAAGTAAAATGTTCAAAAGTGAGCTTGGCAGACTCAACTGAATGATGCAGAGGCTTCTAAGTGCCTAAGTCTCTTTTGAAAATGTTCCCTTAGGGCCTGAACAACATCCCATTAAAGTCAATGCATCTCATTCATTTTAGTAGGAATTAATTAAAGCCTAAACTGAATCCACTGAACTACATATTACATATGAGGAAAACGACCGCATTTGCTGTTTTTCTCCGTACCCAGCAGAAATGACTGTAGCCCACTTTATGGGTGTTGTGGGTCCTAATTGGAGATTGCATTCTGAATACATTTCTTTCACTGAAGCTTTGCTGTCATGACCAGTACTTAGGGCGATTTAGTTAGTAATGAGGATGATATTTGGAAAATGTTATTTGCTTTTAATCTAAATGATGTAACCTGTAGCCAGATACTACAGCTGTGCCTTTATAAATGCATGAAATAATAATAAAAGAAATATGGCCTGGCTAATTCTTAGAAATTGCAGTTGGAAAATGCAATGAACCACAATTACTATAGCTCCCACAAAACGTAAAAGATTTTGTTTTTGAATTTTGTTTTGAAAAAGTATGTGCTCCTGCTACAATAACATTTGAAAAAAAGTGTCATTTGTCATTTGATCATTTTTCATCTTCAGAAAATACTTTTCAAGATTTGTACCAAAGAAGCAAAAACCACGCAAACTTGCTCCTTTCTATTTAAATATTCCAATTATAGCCGCAAAATGAACTTTAACAACTTCCTGACCTTCTCCCAGGTGAACCTAGATAAGAGATGTGAAAAGGGGACATGGGCACTGATCCAAACTAAAAGCATAACAGACATGAACTTAGATGGAAATATACCCATGTTATCAAACATGTTGGAGCACTTTTTTATGAGTGCTGGCTTTATTCACAGAAGGAGATTTTGAAATCTGTTTAGCTCTGTGTAGCTAAAGTGAGTCATCCTTCAAATCTCTCTTTCAACAATTAATCTTGTGTACCAGCCTCTGCAGCTCAGTGCTTTTGTAGAGGCTGAATGTTTTTCATTAATTGTTACAGATGGCTGTCTCTTTCCATAGCCATATTTATATTCCTTTTCTCCTGAACTATTTATATCAGTTATTACATATAAATATTATTTAAGAGATAGAATTAATATATAAGATAGTCCAGAAGATAAGATTGGTATCTTGGAATATAGGGGCATTAACTGGAAAAAGTGCAGAGCTGGCTCAGACATTGGTGAAAAGGAAAGTACAGCTTGTCTGCATTCAACAGACCAAATGGAAGGGAGCAAAGGCAAGCACTATGGTGGAAGGCTGTCACAATAAATAAAAAAAAATGGAGATGGTATAGTTGTAGACAAAGCGATGCAGGGATGTGCAGTGGCTGTGGATAGGATATATGAGAGAATAGTTTTGGCTAAGTTAGCTTTTGAAAATAGCCCGTTAAATGTTATATGTGCACCCCAGAAGGGATGTGACAAATAAGAACAGGGAAATTGAATACTGCTGTACAGAAAGTGATAAAGGATGAAAGAGTCATCATGGGAGCCAAGTTTGATGGTCATGTGGGAGAGACGGTAAATGCTTCAAAAGGCACCATGGCAGCTGGGGATTTGGACATAGAAATAGGAAGGGGGGACTATTTTACAGTAGGCCCAGACATGATTTGGTAGTCAGTAACACATTTTTCACTAAGAAGAACATTTGATTATCTGTAAGAGTGGTAAAATATGGGCTCAGATTGCTTCCTGACGAACCAAGGGAAAAGCATAGCAACTCAACGTAGAATGCTGGTTCTTGACTATGCATACTCGTCATACATGAGAGAAAAATGGTCCACAGCAGTACAGAAAACCAAGTGATGGCAGTTTAAGGAAGCTAGAAAGGAGTTTAAAGCAAGTGTTGAAGAAGATCTCTTTAGGTTTAAGAGAAAATACAAATTGATGTAGAAAAATTCAAGAATGTGCAAAGAGAATGCTTGGTGAAACAAAAGGAAGAGCCCTTTTTCTTCTGATGAAATTAGGTAGTGGAATGAGAAAGTTCAAGAGGCCATGAAGGATATGAAAAAGTGTTTTAAACTTTGGCAAGTGATGCTCCAGCAGTGGGATTTTCAGAAGTATAAAAAAGCCAAAAAGCGAAGGAAGAGGTGGAAGCTGCTCAGGCTAAAGCCATGGAAAATTACATGCTCAGTGTAGCGGGGTGGCCACCTGATCCTTCCCTGAAGGGCTGAGAACAGACCCGGGAGAGGGCTGTGGTAGGGGAAAACCTGGGCTGATTGGGGAAGTAGCCACAGCTGGGCCACGCCCCAATCAGGTCACAGTTGGCCCTACAAAGAGGCTGTGGGCTGGGAGCACAGACAGTCTCTCTCTAGGCACAGAGAGAGAAGGGCTTGGCTGCCTGGGACTTGAGTAAGGTAACAGAGTAAAGCAGTGCTGTGGAATAGGGCAAGGGAGCCAGGGAGCTCCCGCCTGGAAAACCCCCAGGCTGTAGGCCTAGTCAAAGGCCCAAAAACGTTCTTGGGTTGCAGGGGTGCAGCGCAGAGGTAGGTGGAGGTCACAGGTTCAAACCTCTCTTGCCTATTATGAGTGACTTTTACACTACAGTCTGCCCCAGTGAGCAGGGGCTAGATGGTGACAGGCAGTAGCCCAAGACTGAGGTGAGGTGGGGATAGTGGATGGGAGTTCCCCAGAGAGCAGGTGGACTACTGAGGGGCAGTGCCCAATGACAAGGGGCACCAGGTCCAGGAGGGACAAGGGGGCCGGTGGCAGCGAGGCACCAGCCTGCAGAGGGCACTCCAGGTCAAAAGAGCTAATTCTCAGGATGGCCAACAGGAGGTGCTGCAGGGGTGAGTCACGCATAGCTACACCCACCTTAAAACAAAAGAGAGTGAGAGAAATATATAGACTGGCAAAGACCGAGGATGAGAGAACTAAAGACACTGATGAGATCAACCACTAAACATGAAAGTGGAAATATGTTAATCAATGAAAACCAGATTAAGGAATGGTGGAGAAATTACTTTGACGGGCTTCAGAATGAAGGAAATCCAAGAGAACCATGCCATATGATAAAGCCACACCAGCACTGGTGGTACCAGTCCTAGAAGAAGTAGTTGCAGATGCATTGAACAATATGAAAATTAAGAAAGCTGTCAGCCCCCAGTGGCATACCAGCAGAAGTATGGAAGTGCCTGAGGCAAGTAGCCATGAACCTATTGACACAACTGTTTAATTGCATCATGAAGACTGGAAAGAAGCCTGATTCCTTGAGACAGAGCATATTAGCATCGATATTTAAGAGAAAAGGAGATTTACGAGACTGGTGACTACCATGGCATTATATTCATGAACTACATGAGGAAGATCTGGGAGAAAGTTATTGATAAGAAACTGTGAAGAGAAGTGAAAGTCAGTGACAATTAGATTGCATTTGTGACAGGTAAGTCAATAATGGATGCTATATTTACATATAGATAAAAGAGGAAAACCCTACACATAGTATTCATCAATCTTGAGATGACTTATGACCACAGTTCATAAATTCGTAGCTTCCAAGACCAGAACAGACCATTGCAATCATCTAGTCTGACCTCCTGTGTAACACGGGCCATAGAACTTTTTTCCCAAAATAATTCCCAGATTATACTTTTAGAAAAATATCTAATTTTTATTTGAAAATTGTGATGTCAGTGATGGAGAATCACCACAATCCTAGATAAATTGTTCCAAGAGAACTCATCTGGTTATAGTAAGAGAACGAAAGAGATACCTGAAGATTTTATCAGACTTGTCCAGTATATGTATGAGGGTGCTGTTACCACAGGTTAAAGGCCCCATGGAGAAGCTGGACAGTTTCTTATAAGAGTAGGAGTACAACAAGGCTCGTAACTAGCTTCCTTTTTCATGTTGGTGCTTGATGCACTTACAGAAAAATCCAGAGAAGGCATGCTGGTTTTTGCAGATGACGTAGTGCTCATGGAAGAGAGGAAAGATTAAGTGGAGGAAGACTTAGAGAGATGGAAATGCATGCTTGAAAAAAATGGCAAGAAAATCAGCAGAAATAAGAGAATATTGTCTGTAGTTCTGATGATGCCTTCCAGAAAGACAATGAGACTCTAAGTATGGGGAGTCAGCCACCATCAATGGGACAGAAGTCTGAGTACCTCACCGTTTCCCACATCTCCCATTGGCCGGTAACCATGCCCACTGGGAGCTTACAGTCTAATGAAGGATAGATATAAATGTTTGGAAATATGGATGTAGAAAAATCTAGCTCATATGTCACCCAGATTTTGCCTTAATGATACACAGAGTCCAAATAGCATGTTTGTTGTACCACTCAGTACTCGCTCTCCTTAATTTCTATTCTTACCTCTCAGTTCTGATGCCACGCAACATTAGGGACAATACTGAAAAATCTAGGATCTTTTAAAGAGAGTTCAAGAGATAAAACTGTTCTAGAGTTAGAATTAGCAAGTAATTAATGATGGGCAAAACGAGAAGAGGTTTGGAGGATTGACAAACATTCAGATTTTCTGAAACTTTTCAGTGTTTAATGTAAGTCATATTCACATGCCTTTTATCTGAAAATCAGACACAAAATCTTGCAAGATCAAGGTTCTTTTTGTGAGATTTGAAGTATTTCCTGGTTGCAGTTTGGTTTGTAGGGACATACTGTGAAGAAAGATCCTTTCTCATTATTTCAGTATTCCCACAGCTGAAATTAAAAAGTCAAAGATGTGATTGCAAATAAAAAAAAATAATAGTGATAAAATATGTTTGAATATCAAAATATTTGTGTCTAACTTTTGAGCAAAAGTTAAGGGTAGTGGTTATTTATCTGAATTAGTTCATCTCATTCACAAATAATTAGTTTATATATATAAACTGTTACCCCTCATCAAATCCTAGGAATCCCATATAGCAAACAGGGGTTTTTTTAGGTAAAAGTCGTATTGCAAGTGAGGAAATTAAGGTACCTGGAAGAAAAACTGGTTGTATTAATTACTGAAGTATTCTCTGGAGCCTCTGTGACCTTTATGACAGGCAGTCAAAGGTTCTTATACTGATTCTGAGAGGTGATGAAGACATGAAGTTCCTATGGGTTGTATTGGGATGCAACACTTCTCAGGATCAGGTCCAATTCGTGCAGTTCCCTTGTCCCCAAAATAACAATCAATAATTTGTACTTTTTATAGTAATATATAGACAGGTGGCTTTATCAAGGAAGCAGAAGGAGTATCCACTCTATTGCAGTAATTGTGGTTGAAGAAGGGGATATTTAGGTCACACCTTGTACAGTAAATACATATTTATTCATGCTTGTGCATGACGTGACCATTTTTATAATGCCAGGTCTACTGTTTCTGTGTATAATACCAGTCACTTCTTTTTACATCTGACAAAGTAGATAAGGTAACAAGTTAAGACACTTGCATAGGGTAACTATATCTGAACCAGATATAACTATGCCAGAAAGCATTTTGTTTTTGTTTTGAAGCTTCTTGTTATCATAACAGAAATTTTAAAACTACAAGGTATATTATTTCAAACTATTTATTTTGGCAAGCCCACTTTGGAATCCAGTACTTTGATTACATAGCTGTTGCTATTTTTGATATTTGCCTTTCACCTTTAAGAAAGGCATGAAGTGTAATATGTCAAGGAGACAGACAATCAATACAATGAACTAAAGGGTCATGGTAATGACTTAAGGATGAGTGAGAAAAGGAATGTGAGAGTAACCATTTGTGCAAGACTCAACTTGGTTGGAGACTAAGGGGTAATGTCATGGTAGCTGGATTTTATACACTAGAATTTTATGGAAAATCATTGAAATCTGTGCTTTTTTGGACCCAATCCTTCTCTCTTTGAAGTCAGTGCAAGTTTTGTCATTCCCTTGAATGGTAGCAGAATCAGCCCATAACGATGACATGCATAGTCAAAAAGTAAGCGGTGAGGTGGGAAGTAAATTAGTTATCTTCTTTCCTTTCCCCCTCCCCTTTTTAAAGTCCGACTTATTATATTAACTAATATTCTAGTAGACTGAAAAGACAAAGAAGTCTTGGTGTACAATCATATGGATACAACTGTAGAGAATTTACCCTGCCTCCTTCACTAAGTATTTTGAAAGATATTATTGAGTGATGCTAGCATCCTATGAAGAGCTCACTCATCTGAAAATAGTGCACTGAATGAACATAGGCTTCATGGAATGATGATTAGACTGTGTTACAAATTCCCATTGTACATGTGCAAGCCACAGTGTGTAACTGCTTTCTGAAATATTCTATCACATATCAACAGAAATTAACAGGGGCTAAAACCCTTAGGCAAAATTCCCATGAGTAGGTTCATCTTGTATATAAGGCACAGGAAATCTGGATCCTGGTGTTACTATAGACTGTGTGACTTTGAGCAAGTCAATTAGTCTCTTTGTGCCTCAGTCCCCCATCTGCTAAATTGATAATTATCCTTCCTCTCTATCACCCTTTGCCTGCTTAGATTTTAAGTGTGTCGGATATGAAGTATTTCTGCAACATTCTGGACAAGCTTTAGTGAATTAAATTTATATATCATTGTGGACCAGGGATTGTATATAATTCCATTGGGGTGCAGGACCACACCCCTCCAAGCACTAAGAACTGTGAGGGTTGGTTAGGCAAATTAATTTAGTTGTAACACCTCCAGAGGGCTACCACCACCTGGAGATGCTTGGATATACTGATTCAAACTGGATTATCAAGGGACCTACAGACAACGAAAGAATTTTTGGTGAAATACCTTGAGTTAAAACTGACCCAGGGCATTCGTTCTAATCCCACAAATGGATAGGACTGTCTGTCCAAGGTGTGGGGGGGGGGAGGTAGGAGGAGGGACAATCATTCCTGGGAATGGTTAGAAGGACTTGGCCCAGTCTATGTGCTTGTTCTGAGGTAACAGCTGTTATGAACTTGTGAACACAGAGAAAACCCTTTGGGATCTGAAGGACTGTTCGTTGACCAAAGCCATTGTTGGAGTTGGGGTGATCTCTAATAAGTGTATAAGCCTATGTGTAGGTTCTTTTATAGTTTGTAATATGTTTTCTGTGTAATGCTTTTATTTTAGGA
The DNA here is from genome assembly GCF_003597395.2 of Chelonoidis abingdonii. Taxonomy (NCBI): domain Eukaryota; kingdom Metazoa; phylum Chordata; order Testudines; family Testudinidae; genus Chelonoidis; species Chelonoidis abingdonii. Next base: position 106,931,397 of record NC_133770.1, on the reverse strand, counting down.
ATAAATGTGCTGGCTTAGAATGAGTGTGGTAGCTTAACCTTGGCAATTACTGTTTATCGTATCTGGAGAGAAAAGTAAAGCAGGCCTGATTAGACAGTCTGATTTTTGCAGCAGAATTCACAGTGCAGGCACTGAGCTGTCCAGTCTAGAAATACCCTGGCCAGGAGGGAGGGAGAGGCCTGTCTCTGCCCAAAAGAGGCAACATCTGAGGAGCCAGAAGCCTAAGACTGGGTGCCCTTGCTGGACCATAGAGGGGAAATACAGGTGCACTTGTCCTGAACTGGGATAGTAGGTTCTTTGGGCATGGGTTGTCTCTTACTCACAGTCTTAATAGGGACCACTAGGTGCCACGGCAATACGAATAAAATGAATTGAGTGTATCTACTCTGGGAAAACTGGATCTCACATAATAAATTCATGAAATTACTACTGCATAAACCCCAGAAAACCATAACACATGGTGCATCCTCTGGCTACAGTTAAAACAGGTGAACATACAGGTGTTGAGCATTTTTCTATTATGTCTCTGCTCCATTTCTGTAACAAAGTAAAGCAACTATTGTATATAATGTCTCCTGTGCAAATGGCAGGGAATATGAGAAGCAAACACTCTGTGTTAATCAGCATGTTCACATTTATCAGTCTGGTTGACCAGATATTTTTTAGCATTTAGAACAGGAGATTGTTATTTGGGACTCCAGATTGTATTCTGGGTCCTGTCACTAACAAGGGACCCAATCACCCCTCCCCCTATGGTAAAATCCATGGCAATGGGTTAGAGAAGAGAAAACATTCCAGAGATTCCCTCATGGAGTCCCCTCCTGACTTTTCTGTCATGGGTATAGGGTCTACTCTCCTTGCAATGAACTGATGGCCCTCCACAAAAAAACCCATGGATTCCCTGTTGGCCTTTTGCCTTAGAATCTGCACCACAGAGGGGACTTTGTGATACAGATATACAGCTCCAGGGAGTAATGAAGGGCTGGATGGAAGAATGATGTGGCCACTGCCCACTGTCTTCCCTGTGAAAATTCTGATCCCACAGAGAGCCCTCTTTGGGATCTTAAAAGGTGTAATGGGGAAAACATTGCTGTGGAAGCCACTGAGTCTCCACCCCTACCCACACACACTCTTCATCTGAGAGGGAAAAGAGCCACAGACAACATCCCAATATTCACATGTGGACATGGGCACAGTCTTGCCTTTGGTGTCTGATATAGAGTATCTCTTAATCTCTCTAGCTAGTTTCCACCATTTGTGAAATAGGGCTTATAATATTGCATGATGGTGGCATGGTGGTTAATGTTTGGAAACCACTTTGAGATCCTCAGATGAAAGATACTACATATCTGCAAGTTTCTTTATTTATTCTAGCTCAGTGGTTCTCAAACTTTTGTATTGGTGACCCCTTTTTACACAGCAAGCCTCTGAGTGCAACCCCCCTTTATAAATTAAAAATACTTTTTTTCATATTTAACACTATTATAAATGCTGGAGGTGAAGAAGGGTTTGGGGGTGGAAGCTGACAGCTCGAGACCCCCCACATAATAAACTCACAACCCCAAAGGGCACAACCTCCAGTTTGAGAACTCTTGCATTTAGCTGATGGACTGGTTCAGAGTTCCCTATGTAAATCAGCATAATTCCATTGTCTTCAAGGACTGGTGAAAGAATACAGGGTCAGAGAATGAATTGAAACAAGGAAAAGATAGGACCCTGAGAATCTGAAGGCTTCAGGGCAGAGTGGTGTGGGTGGGTGGGTATGTTCATGTTCTAGGATATTTCGGAACTTAAAACTTTAATTTGAAAGTTCTTCTTCCCTTAAAACGATATAAATGGTCAGTATGTTGCAGTGAAGTGAATACTATACTAGTAGAGTCTCTTTCTGTGTTTATAGATAGAAGGATTAAAGCTATTCAGGATTACATCATAGCTCTGAAAAGATTTGGTGTGGAAAATCCACATCACCTATTGCACTTTTAAATTAATGATACAATTTTTTTTCCTGGTTAATTATGTTTTTTCAATAGACGCTGCCCATCACCGATTGTACAACTAGATAAATGACTACTACACTGTGTATCTATCCAAAATGGGTAGCAGTTTTCCAGATCAGTTATGGAATTTTGCAGTAGAGTCGACCATGAATGTAGCACTCTCTGTTATATATTTTAACAGCAACCATATAAAAACACTAATGGCTTTCAGACAATTCTTTTGATCTAAGATTACACGAAGCATATGTTGGTTTTCAAATTGGAATGTGCAGGAACACTGTAAATCACATTTAATTTACAGTTCCATTAAAATTACTGAAATATTGTGTATAAACTCCTCTTTATGTCACTTCCAGCACCTAACTTTCAGTTTTGATGTTTTTATGATCAAACCATGTATTTGATTCTACTCTGTACAGTTGAAAAAGAGGAGGAAGAATATTGCTATGCCATACTATTTGTCAGATGCAGGTTAAATATTTGATAAACAGGGCTAGAATGTGCCCTATTCATACATAGCCATGCAGGTGTGTAGAAAGGAATAGACTCCGCCTCACATCCTTCTGTCCTGTTCAGAGGCTAGACATATTTCCAGTTCTGATGCTTGGTAGCACGTGGGCTGTGCCCCAGATACTTCCACTTGTGAGTAACTGGAAGGACAGTGGATGGAAAGGCAGGGAGTAAGTTGAGCCATGTCTGCACTTCCTCCCCCCACCCTATCACCACCATGCACTGGTTAGCAGCACTGGCTGGCTGTGGAGGGGCAGTATGCTACAGCCTTTAAACAGATGTTACAAACTACTTTATCTTCCCTGCATGACAGATAACTTCCACTTGATGCAGAGTATTTTGCACTGCTCCTTATTATGAGCTGCATGCTAAAAGCCTCATCTAGCCTCATAAAAGTAAAGATCATTTAAATGCTAATAAAAGAGAAACATCGCTGTACTGTTCTCAGTTTAGATGCAAATTAGACATTTGATTCATCTCACCATTTTATTGCTGAGTAAAATCCATGGTATCCATTTAAAGTTCCTCATGCTAAAAAGCTATGACTTCTGAAAGTTCCTCAATAATAAAATAACAACAACAAAACAAACCTCTTTTGCTCACTAACATGGCTTTTAAAAATTAAGATCTGTGCGAGGTTTCATTTACCAGAGTGTGAATAAAATAAACAATATTCTGGGAGAGCTCCAAGAAATAAAATGAAATATACCCATACAATCTGAACTTGGCTGTGTTTTGGGGCACCTCTTCAAAGCAGTCTTCATTCAGTCTGAACATTCACCTCACAAAAATCAATATTTGCATATTCTGAAGTAATTCTTTTTCTGCTTTCTACTGTTTACTATGAACTGCATGATCACTCGGCAGACGGACACTCAATATAAATCACTGCATATTGTGAAACAAAGAAACCCATATACTTGAAAGTATAGATCTAGAAACCAGACGAGTATGTTTGGATCCACTGCTGCTTCTTTAATATTTGTATTATAGTAGTGCCAATAGTTTCAAATCAATTGATGCTGGAAAATATATAATGAACACATTGTACAAAAGAATCGCTGGCACAAACAGCTTACGTGCTAATGTGTCAAAATCTTTATAAGAACATAAGGACGGCCATACTGAGTCAGACCAATGGTCTGTCTCGCCCAGTATCCTGTCTTCTGACAGCAGCCAGTGCCAGATTCTTCAGAGGGAATGAACTGAACAGCACAATTATCAGGTGATCCATCCCCTGTCATCCAAGCCCAGCTTCTGGCAGTCAGAAGTTTAGGGACATTCAGAGCACGGGGTTGTGTCCCTGACTATCTTAGCTAATAGCCATTGATGGACCTATCCTTCCTGAACTAATACTTTTTTGAACTCAGTTTACTTTTGGCCTTCTCAACATCCCTGACGATAAGTTCCATGGATTGTGCATTGTGTGAAGAATTTCCTTATGTTTGTTTTTAACCTGCTGTTTATTGATTTCATTGAGTTGACCCCTTTTTCTTGTGTTATGTGAAGGGGTAAATAAGACTTCCTTATGGCCTTTCTCCACATTCATGATTTTATAGTTGTGTCTCTTCTAATACAAGCAGTTCTAGTCTTTTTAATCTCTCCTCATATCAAAGCTATTCCATCCACTTAATTGTTTTTGTTGCCCTTCTCTGTACTTTTTCCAGTTCTAATATATCTTCTTTGAGATGGGATGACTAGAACTGCACACAGTATTCAGGGTGTGGGCATACCATGGATCTATTAGTGGTATTATGATATTTTCCGACTTATCATCTATCCCTGTCCTAACACTCTTATTCCTTTTTTGGTGCCCACTATACACTGAGCAAATGTTTTCAGAGAACTATCCATGATGACTCCAAGATCTTTCTTGAGTGGTAACAGCTAATTTAGACCCCTTCGTTTTGTATTTATAGTTGGCATTCTGTAGCATGTGTGGAGGTCTGTGGGGTAACATGCACAAGCATTGATATCAGGCTTGCGTCCAAAAGATCATAATCCCATTTTGCATTCTATCATTCCTTAAAATATCTTCCTTAAAATGAAATCACAATACTGATAAGTTCAGTTACATTAAGATGTCTAAAGATGGAGGACTTAATTCTACTCTCCCTTTCATAGATACAAATTGCCTTGTTTTCCCTTGCACTTCCATGCCTTTAAGTGAGGGTGGAATTGGGACTGGAGACTTCCAGTAGTTAAGAGTGTTAGGACACTTGTTTTGGGGAGGTAGTGAGTGTTTCGACTTTTATTTGTTTTTTATTAGTATTCAGGGAAATTATGAAGGCCACAATTCAGGAAATCATGTTTATTCAGGAGGAGCCCTTAAGATCCATTGAAGTCAATGGGATTTAAGTACATGCTGAAACATTGTTATGAAATAGGGTCTATAAGTGAAAGGTTGTTAGCTGAGAAGAGAGTCAGTTTTGATAAACAGGTGTGTTAATTGATAAGATCACTATGTCCACACACGATTGAACATGCTTTCAGGGCATTTACCCCCAAGAGATTAATTTTGTATTCAGGAGAAAGCTAATGGTTTTATTGTACAATTATAGCATGGTATATGTCTTTAGCAATCATTATACCCATTTTGTAAACAGTACTTCTGTGCTATCATCAGCCATTCTAGTTAAAACTAATGGGGACCTATTCAATAGTTCCAATGCACATCGGCTTAACATTTTTATTTCATTTAAAAGTAGTGAAATAGTTAATTTATCCAGTTAACCAAGCATAATTCACCACATAAATGTGGACTCTACTGGTCTTATGAATATAATTCAACATTGTGCTCATAATTTGACAGAAATACAATTACATACCAGTCTCTTTGTAACATTTGACTGAAGCCCTGGGAGAAATCCTGAAGCCGTTGCTCTCATGAGTGAAATCCACCGGACTCCCTGCGTGAGTAAGAAGTGTTGACAGAGAGTTGTAGGGTCACACCCCTTATTTTCCGAGAGGAAGAAGTGGAGTCCATTAAAGGTGACTCACAATTAAATCTGAACCAGAATAATTCAAATGCAGTGGATTATACCAATGGCCTATTTAGAAGCTTAAAAGCAGATGTTGGACTTCTAGTGTTACTGAACTTCAAGCATTCAAAAACTGAGCCAGGCTACAAAAAATCACAAGCTAAGCTTAATAATATGACACTTTAAAAATAATAAATTTGAGATTCTTTTTATTGCTTTCTAATTTTTGAGAATTCAGGGTTACAAAATTCAAGCCTTTCTCCACAACCACAAGGACTAGAAATCTCTTTTTTTAATATATAAACTCTTACATTCTCATGTAATATGACTCCAGGAGCAAGGGCTTTAAGAAAAACAGCACCATGAGACTAACAATAAAATTGAGAGCTGGCAACACTGACTACTTTTTGGGCTCAGCACCCATTGTAAATGGTAATGAAGGGTGAATGGGCTAAACCCCAACTAATAGATATATTTTCTGTCTTTATTCCAGCAGCTCAATAGACAGCAACAATGAGGGAGTCAGGGAGGGGAGGACAGGTTGGCAGATTACATACCTTCCAACATTTGAAGAGGCTAAATCAGGACAGATCCTGGGGGTTAGGTGCTGCCCTCAGGGTGTGGGAGGCCCAGCAAGGCATTGCAGAGCGAGCCCATCCCACACTTCCACAGTGACAGCTCCTGCAGTTCCTATACCATGGGGCTGGCTGAGGTCTCTGCTTCGGGCATTGCAATCCAGCTTCTGAAGCCAAGGTTGCAATGCCATTCAGATTTGGCCTGGCCTCCATGATGGGGAGTGCGGGGAGATGGAGGCGACTGGTCCAAATTTGAATGAGTGGTGCTGTGACTTCATGCACTAGGGGCCAGGTCGCAACACCTGGAGCAGAGAGCCACTCCCAGCTACCTCTGCAGGGATGGGGCCATTGCAACCAGGACAGAGGTTTAAAGCGCAGGTGCTGGATGGTGTTGGTGGCCTGTGCTATCGAGGAGGTCAGATTAGATGATCTACTGATCCCGTCTGACCTTAAACTCGATGACTTTTGGACTCTATGGTCCTCTTTACCAGAGTGAATTTCACCTTTACTGAGTAACTGTATATTTTTGATGCATATTAAAGCTAAGAGTGGTCATAGGTTCTTTTGGGTTTAGAGGAAGGCTAGTATTGTGGTAAAGACACACGACAGGGAAAGTGGAGACCTATGTTGTTGGCTCTCACATGGACTTGCTGTGTGGCCTTTAGGAAGCCACTGAGTCCAAAGTATTTAAACATGAAGGCTTATACTGAGCACCTAAATAAGTGGCCTGATGTTCAACGACCCTGAATGATCTCACAAGGGGACCCAAGGGGAAATTAGGGTGCTCAGCCCCTTTGGAAAACCTGATCACGTCATTAGCTGCCAAAGGAGAGGCCCCCACATTTGAAAATATTGTCCTTCAGTGCCTCTCTGGACTTGTTTCTCCGTCTGTAAAATGAGAATGTTTGCAAAGTGCTTCAAGTTCTTCAGACAGATGTTGTTATAAAAATGTCTGTTGTTAGTGGTATTTTACGCTGATCAAGAGAAATGGTGACTCATATACATGCACTTCCTATGCAGAATATAAAAGCAATTAATCTATTATACTTTCATTCAAATCTCTTTATTCTGGTGGCAGAATAAGATATACACGAGGAAGGCACAGAGCCAAATTGTTAGTTTACACACACACACACACACACACAGTAACAAACTGGAAATGTCTGTATTTTTATGATGCATGCCCTTGCGTGTGTGTGTGTTTATGATGAGTTACTGACAGTGGTGTTAAATCAAAAGTGGTTATTAAAGGAACCAAGCAGAAAAGATAAAACAATAACACAAAGTCCTGAAGGAAACCATGGAAAAACTATGTATTGAGGGGAAAAACCCTGTCTGGCTCCATCAGGCTGACAACAGTTTACTCTTCCCATGGTTGAGGGATGTCTACACTTAAAACAGAGGCACAGTTGCACTGGTGTAGCACTTGAGTGGAGACATTATCTATGCTGCTGGGAGGGATTCTTCCATTGCTGTAGGTAATCCATTTCCCCGAGAGGCACTAGGCAAGTCAATGGAAGAATTCTTCTGTTGTTCTAGTGCTGTCTACATCATGGGCTAGGCTAGTATAGCTGTGTCTCTCAGGAGTGTAGATTTTTCATACCCCTGGCAGACATTGCTATACCAATGTGAATTTTAGTGTAGACCAGGCCTAACTCTAGGATCAAGGAGGATACCAAACATTAGAGGACCCCGGGCCTAGCAATAAGTGAGAGTTCAGTGAGTGGCCAGAGACTGCCCAGAGAGTGTCAGTTAAAGCTGAGAGGCTAGTAAAGGGACACATGGAGACAGAGAGCCTGCTCTCAGCAGGACAGTCTGCTTCTCCCTGCCAAAGATGGTGGTTAGCTGGGCTGAGGGGAATTTGCAAAGCTGACAAGACAAACTTAAGGGGGAAGTAAGACCCATGTTTATAGACATGTTGTTGTTTTTATCCTTTATTCTGTGCTTTGTACCTTTGGAGGAATTAATTTAAAAAGCTTTGTTTTGAAGACTCTGTCCTCAAGTCAATTCACTGGTCACAGGTCCCCAGAGTGAATGTGCTTATGGGTGCCAAACCAAATCGGCCTGTTGAGTTAACATGGATGGGGAGGGAGAGGGGGGAAGAATGTGCACCTTGCAGATCCACTATGAGTGGTTGGACCATGGGTTCCACCCAAAGTGAGACACTGGCCTCTATGTTGAAAGGTGCACTTGAGAGAGACTATAAGGAGTCTAAAGCGCAGCGTGCCCTGTGACTCACTCTCATTTTCTCTCTCTCTCCACTCAAGTAATTGAATTGATTTTTCATTTTATAAAACAGCCTACTTGGGGAGATTATTTTCGTTAGCATTGTTCACTTTGCGAAGTAACCACTGACATCAGAAGCAACAGATTACTGTAATCTTGAGAGCATCTAGTTGTACTATTCCTTCCACTCCCCCAACCAAAAGTTGAGGCATTCTTTTTTGCTGAAGGTTTGCAAAAAAGCGACAAGTCCCTTCTGCTGGAAGACCCTCTCTAATGTTACTTACTGGGAGATATGCGTGCCAGCCATAAATATAAAGGATGACTGACTAGTTTCCAAAAATCTTTTTCTAAGAAATATTTTTATTAATCTGCTCAAATTTCTGGATAGATACTGTGTGACAAAGTTTGACTGAATGATGTGCCAATTTAAAAGAAAAAAAAACAGGTTCGGGAAAAACATAGTTTATTAATTTGAAAGCAGAGCAGATAGTTTCCAAAATGCTCGGCTGATGCCTTCGGGTCAGGTCAAAGAGTTACAGTTTATGCAGCTAATCTTGAAAGTGCCTGAAAATGAATGCAAATGTCTTCAATAAACAAACAGACAAACAAACAAAAATAGTGATTGCAAAGGTTGCTAGACTGACAATTCTGGTGAGAGTGGGCCAAATGCTTGATAAAAATGGGCACAGCAACATGGAATTCAATGGAAGCTTGCCCATTTACATCAGCAGAGAATTTGGCCCACAGTATTTCGCAGCAATGCAAACCTTCCCAGAGTGCCTCCTTTGTATGATTGATTCTTGTTCTCAAGAGAACACTTTCCAGCATGAGAAAGTTATTCAGTCTTCATAGCCATTCAGTTCTTGTCTTCTCTACTGAGTGCTAACAAGGCAGTGATGATGGTATTTGAGATGCGTCATGTAGAAACTGAACTGAGACATATTTCATGTGGATCATTGAGCAGAGGCATTCAAGACGAAGGGGTATTCACCCACAAAAACTCATGCTCCAATACGTCTGTTAGTCTATAAGGTGCTACAGGACTCTTTGCTGCTTTTATTCAAGAATAGAAACTCTTGATCTATGTGGGCCTTGGCTGAACTAATGAGACCTATGTATGGAGTTCATATCCCATTATCAACCCACTATATCATCCAGCCACCTGCAAGCCAATACCTCCAAATATTCTTTTGTGTTACTTTTCTTTACCTTTGTGGTGTGTAACTCACTGGAAACAAACAAACTACTAAAACACGAGAGAGAGAGAAAGAAAGAGGAGCTGGAGAGGAATGTAACGTTGATTAATTTGAAAAACGTTAACTGTGAATATCCATTTTCTTTTCTTATAATTTCAATAACTAAATCCTACTAAATTAACAAACATCCTTATTGTGTGTCCTTTTAACACTTTCTTGGAAAACCTACTTAGGTGGTTTTCCAAGACAAACTGGCGCAAACTCAGAAGTTTCCTCCATTCCCTTCAGTATGTAATGACTGACTAATTCTAAAGGAACTGATAGAATCTAAGTTGGTGCAACCAAGGGCTTGTCTATACTACCGCTTAAGTCGATGTAACTTAGGGTGCTCTGGGGTCTGTAAAAACCACCCCTCTGAGCGACGTAAGTTACTTTGACTTAAAGCGGCATCTACACGGCGCTATGTCGGGAGGAGACACGCTCCTGCTGGCATAGCTTCTGCCTCTCATTGAGGTGGAGCAATTATGTCGACAGGAGAGTACTCTCAAGTCAACATATTGCGTCTTCACCAGACATGCTACATTAGCTCAGCTGCGCCAATGTAGCGCAGTAGTGAAGACAAGCCCTCAGTCTCACCAACTTAGATTCACTGAGTCCCTTTAGAATTAGTCAGTTTCAGATCCCCTTAAACTTTTACCAGTAGGTAACTTATATTCTTTTGCACATCAACTCTGAATTTGGTCTGCTGAGTGTTAGCAACACTAAAAGGGTCTAGCTCAGGGGTAGGCAACCTATAGCACACGTGCCAAAGATGGCACACAAGCTGATTTTCAGTGGCACTCACACTGCCCGGGTCCTGGCCACCGGTCCAGGGGGCTTTGCATTTTAATTTAATTTTAAATGAAGATTCTTATATATTTTACAAACGTTATTTACTTTACATACAACAATAGTTTAGTTATATAGTATAGACTTAGAAAGAGATCTTCTAAAAACATTTAAATGTTTTACTGGCTGGTGAAACCTTAAATTGGAGTGAATAAATGAAGACTCAGCACACCAATTCTGAAAGGTTACTGACCCCTGGTCTAGCTTATATGTCGAAGAGCAGAGGAGAGGCAGGATATGGAAAAGCAGGTAACAAGAAGATCGCCCCATTTTCTCTCTTTTCTCAGCCCTCAGCTATATTAACATAAATTCAGATTCAGTTAGGATTAGTGGACCCTGATCTTGGCAGTCATGCATGGCAGCCCGGCATAATTGCAGTCCATCTAGGTGAATACCTAATTTGAGAATCCCACTGGGGCTTAGGCATGAGCTAGGGTATCAAACAGCTGAGTGGTGTCAGGACTCTAGTGGTTTTGCACATTCCCACTGGCCGAATCTTAGGTGCTTTGGTAATTTAGGCTCCAACAAGGTTAGGCAACAGCTGCATGGTGGTTTATGAGTCCATATGAATTTATGGTGTCAGTGGTGACTCAGTGTTGGAGTTAGGTGTCTAAAGAGGCAGTTAGACTCCTAAATCCTAGTCCTAAGTGTTCACACATTCCTGAACCACAAAATAGTTTGGTGCAAGCATTGAGAAAAAAGTCAAGACCAATTCTTATTTCATCTCAGCTGGTTTGCTTATCCCTACTACTGGGCTGGTTTGAATTTTCTCTCATGTATTGTTCTTTTGTCTATCTAACCAAGTTGTATATTTTTCTTAGTCTAGGTTTGCCCTATTTTGCACATCTGGCTTAGTTTTATTTTAATGTCTCTTATTAATGTTACAGTTCTGCAGGGATGTGATCTGTCTCTACATTCTGAGATATTAGCTCACTGAACAGTGTATAAACTGGCTTTAAAAGATTAATAACCATTTTTGTTTGGTTTTTAGTGGTTTCACAATGTTCTGATAACTCAAAGGGGAAAGAAGCAGAGATGATTCAAACACCCCATGCTTTATGATGAGGGACTGGGACCTGAATCCACTTTCAATTTTTTGGCTAGGCTCTATTGTGTGCTTATAATGGGACAGATTAAAATCCTGGATCCACGTTTGAGTGATGGAGAAATCCAGTTCTGGAACAGATTTTAACAGCTCAGGGCCCATCTGTAAAATTAAATATTGGTGATACAAACTTACATCTGTGTATATACAAGCTATAGTAAAGATTTCTGAGGGTGGGTTGGTGTTTGTTTTTCTGAGTATCCAAGTTGAGACATTTTAAAGGAACCTGTTCTTCAAGATTTCTGAGCACATCCTCTCTGAAAACCAGGTCCACTTTAGATGCTCAAATTGGGCACCCAAAGATTAATGCACTCAAAATCACTCATTTTTATTAACAAAACAAAAAGGATCTTGCCTTGTAGGCCTTGTACTTCTTAGTAACTATATTGTAAGAACAATATCTCATGTATGGGGAAATTTATTCAAAATTAGAAAATGAAAATCTCAGTGCTAAAACATCTCATTTTCCCTTGATGAATCAAAATGATTTAGTCTAGGAGTTTTGGTTGTTGTGAAACTTTGGGAAACTTCCATGTTCAGTAGTCCCCAAATTCAATATTTATGTTTGTGAAGTAGTCTGATGTTAGTACAAGTACTAAACAGAATATGAAACAGTTACTTTTGAAATCCTAGTTCTGAAGAACTACTGTGGTTTTCTTCATAACTGTGGAAATTCTTTAATGACTAGTGCTGGTGCAATATTCCCCAAAAACATAAGGAGGAACCATTTCCAGCATTCCTTCAAGTTCAGGGGCTGCAATTCTACCTGGCCTTGACATGGGCCCTCCTGGTAAAGAGGAAGGCTCCTTTGTCCTGACCAACAAGGGTACTTACATGCCTAAACCCCAGACTGAGGTGCCTAAGTCCCTGTTTTAGGCTCCACTGAGATCTACAAAACTCCTGCCAAAATCTGTAGGTGCCTAAACTCACTTGATGCATAAATTTTCAGGGTAAAAGTTGCTCAGCTCCTATATTTCTGCTTCTGGGCATGCACACTGATGCATGCTTCTAGGTATCCGGATGCCTATCTCCCACTAAGCTCCAGAGTGATCTAGAAACGAGGGAAAGACTTGACTATCTCACGTGCAGCGCAAGTTCCAGAACACATACTCAGAGGCTGCCTACTGGATCAGGTCCCATTCAAAATCCAGCAAGACAGGGAGGTGGCAGTGGTGATGCTGCCCACTTTATACCTGTAGCCTGGAATGTGGGAGACCCACATTCAATTCCTCCCCCTCCCCACTTGGCAGCATAGGCGCCAAGTTTCTCCAGAGCCAGTGGGTGTCCGCCCACCTGCCCCACTCCACCCCATCCCCGCCTCTGACCTCGCCCTCACTCCAACCCCATCCCCAAAGTCTCCACCCTAACTACGCCCCCTCCCTGCCCCTATTGGATTCCTTCCCTGAATCCCTGCCCCAGCCCTGCCTCTTCCTCCAGGGCTATGCATTACCCCTCCTCTCCCTCCCTCCCTGCCCCGGGATTCAGCTGTTTCGCAGCACAAGTGGTGGGAGGGAGGGGGGAGAAACAGGACATGGCAGCTTGCTCGCGGAGGAGACGGAGGTGAGCTGGAGTGGGCGGGTGGTGTGGGGAAGGGAGCTGCCAGTAGGTGCTGAGCACCCACCAATTTTTTTCCATGGGTGCTCCAGTCCCAGAGCACCCATGGAGTCAGCGCCTATGCTAGGCAGAGGGAGAGAAAAGATGTAAACAGGGATCTTCCCACATCTCTCAGGATAGTGCTCTAATCCAGTGGCTCTCAACCTTTACAAACTACTGTACTCCTTTCCGTAGTCTGATTTGTCTTACGTACCCCCAAGTTTTACCTTCTTTAAAAACTACTGGCTTACAAAATGAGACATAAAAATGCAAAAGTATCACAGCACACTGTTACTGAAAAATTGTGTACTTTCTCATTTTACCATATAATTAAAAATAATAATTAGTTATAATTATTTATAACCATTTATATTATTTAATAAATAATAAAATAAATCAATTGGAATATAAATATTGTACTTACATTTCAGTGTATAGTATATAGAGCAGTATAAATAAGTCATTGTCAGTATGAAATTTTAGTTTGTATTGACTTTGTTAGTGCTTTTTAGGTATCCTGTTGTAAAACTAGGCAAATATCTTGGTAAGTTGATGTGCCTCTTGGAAGACCTCTGCGTACCACCGGGGTTGAGAACCATTGCTTTAGTCACTGAACTATGGGATGTGGTGCACTCTGTCTCTCCCGTTGAAGCTGTTCCACTGTGACTAAATAATTAGAGTCATCGAAGCAGAGAGCCTGGACCTTGGGTCTCCCAGATGACTGCTCTAACCACCAGGCTACATGGTCATTCTCATGCTTACTCTTTCACTGCCCAATGGGTCTTTCATTACTTATAAACAGTGGAACAGCTTCACAGGATTGAGGAAGCTAGATATCAGAATATTCCATAGCTCACTGGTTAGGACACTCACCTGAGAGGTGAAGGGACTTGAAGTGGGGGTCTCTCATATCCTAGGTAAGTACTCTCACCACCGTGCTAAAAGTTAAAAGGGAGCACCTTCTTCTCCCTACCCCTGACTTCTTGCAAAACAAGATAGGCTCTTACCCCCAAGAGAGAGAGCCTGAATGTATGTGCCAAACTCTGTGACAGTAGTGGGACCTCGGCTATACTTCTGTTCTTGGCATGTCCCAGTGATGCTCCCTGTGGATACCCTAGGTTGTGAAACACCTCACCAATACCTGCCTTTAGGTGTCAGGAAGTCTTGTCTGTGCCTGCTGTGGATCAGCTCTCTGAGACCACCAGGCTATGGCAACACAAGCGCTGCCTTCCAGGCCTTTGAGGGCTTTGCTTCTCTGTACACATAGTGATAGGCATGCACCAACCCCCGAGTCTTCTGAGCATTCCCTGCAGCGTCCAGTCCTTATCCACTGAATGCGCACAGAATTACCAGTTCTTCTGCTTCTAAAGGAACAGTACACCACAGCTTTTTAGCTGCACCTTAGAACACAATTCTGCTAAACACACAGCACTTAGATCTATTTACAGTGAAAACTACAAGAAGTTTATTATCAAAGAACAGAGATTCCAGTCATAGTGAGTAAGAATGTTGGAAAGAAATGGTTATATGTAAAACAAAATTATAATGTTTTCTAGAGACTAAACTTAACTAACAAGTTCTCCTCCTGTCTAAAGAAGCTTCTCACACACTACGTTCTCAATCAAGCCTGGCTGTGATCCCTCTTTCATAAGCAAACTTGCTGTCTGTTTACTTCCTAGTGAAGGATGACAAGGTGTTTTCTTTGTCCCACAAATAGTACAAAACAAACCTTTGATGCATACCTCAAGATAGGCCTACTCCCCCCACCACTCCACTGTTTACTTCTTCCTACGAATCTCATTCTGAGGTACCCAATCTCTCCCCATTCATTATATAGGGCACCTAGGCACTTAGGTCTGCCCTTGTGAATCCCAGTGATTTACTAGGTGCTTAAAAGTTAGGCATGATGACTCTCAGCATCTCCATGACCAGCTGAATCTAGCTCTAACTATATATTGATCTTAGGTACTAATATGCTCTCTATCAACGTAGTATCTGACCACTTCACAATCTTTCTTTATCATCACAACATGGCCATGAAATAGGGGAGTCTATTAGCTCCATCTTACAGGTGAGGAAAGGAGGCACAGAGGTGCAAAGTTAGCTTCAAGAACATCAGTTAAATATCTATCAATTCATTTTTGGCACAATAATTGATGGTAGATGCTATTAGTGTGTACCCGTCATTGTGCGTTTTTGAAATTATTTATTTTTGCAAATATACACACCTTTCACGATGGTTCACGTATGTCACCTACTCATTCAAGTCAATAGGAAGCCTATCACTAGTCTACAGTAAAACAGATGGTCATTGTTTCAAAAATGTGTTTACCTTATTTCTAAGGAGGAAAGTCATCATATTGCATGGGGCCCATAGACCCCTTTAAACCACAAATACATCAGTATTGTCTAGAGCAGTGGTCCCCAACCTTTTTCGTCTGGTGGGCGCCAGACGAAGGACCGTGACAGCGGTTGAGCATCCGCCGAAATGCGGTGGTGATGCCTCTGGATGACGCCGCTTGTCGGCGGCAAGCGGCGTCATCCAGAGGCGTTGCTGCCAAATTTTGGCATCATTTTGGCGGATGCTCGACCGCCAGCCAGGATGTGGGCACATTTAGATGCCCCTGTAGGAGCACTGGGGACCCCTGGTCTAGAAGTAATCTCCTTGTCAGGTGGAGTGTTTCTCATAGTTTCCTCTGAGACTGTAGTAGTGGCATTCTCAGACTGTATCTAGAGTTAGATGAAATTTTTCATGCAGATCTTTTTTCAAAGAAAAATGCAGGTTTGACAGTACCAAAATGTTTTGTCAATTCATGTCAGTTTTGCTGAATTGTGTCCACACCCCTCCCCCTAAAGAAACAAAACCCTAAAAGAAACCCACACATAGAAAATGTCAAAACATCTATCTCTAAGTAGTACTGTGCACAATGCCTGTTACGTGAGTCTTGAGTAGATGGTGTAAAATTCACCCCAAGTCTCTTTCCAGTTATTTAGAAGAGATGAGCTGACTAAACCAGTTCTACTGCTCTGCTCTTCTGAAGGTTGCAAAGAAAGTAATGTGCTACTTTGCTAAATTATGTAATTAATTTATTTGGAGTGAATGCTATATTATATACTGATGCAGCCATACAGCACCATTTTCAGGTTTAAGTTATTCAGAAATATATATATTCTTGGATATTGTTTCTTTTGCTATGGTTACAGAACTTTCATTAGGGCACAGAGTAATGTGGATCTCACCCAGGTTTTGTTATAAACTGAAAGGGCTGCCCAACTTCACTGAGAAGTTTGCTGTGGTTTCCAGTTGTTTCAGTGAACCTGGGCCATGTTTCAAGCAGACCAAATCTATGATTTTGCATTAAAACCATCTGTGGTGGTTTTGAGTGTTTGAGTTATGGGGTTCATTCAGATAAATTTAATTTAATTGATCTATGCCTAGTAAGATTTTCAAATGGTTGCAGAGACAAATAAAACCTTACTTTTTATCCGGAGAGATCCCCATAGAGGAGACTGCATGAAATGTATTTGATATATCTTGAAAGGATGAAGAACTGAGTCACTGATATAATCATGGTTTTACTACGTATATGTATGTCATTGCCATTGTAAAGACTGTAATTGGCATATAAGGCAAAGTCAAGTCTATAGAACTACAAAGAACTAAAATCAAGTCTCTATTAGGTTCTTTTATCAAGATTTTCAGAAACTGGGTTCTGAAAGTTAGATGACCAAATCCAGATTTAGATACCTAAAGGAAGGTTGATTTCCATGTGACCTGTTGTGAATAGAGCTAGTCAGGAATTTTTTTAAGAATTTTTTTTTCCATTTGGATAATGCTGATTTGTGAGAACCAAAACTTTTTGTGGAAGTATATAATTTTCAATAACATTTTCTCAGGGCCAGGATGGAATTTTGAGAGAGCAAAAGAGACAGAGATTGTCCCCATAATAATCAAGTGACTGGTGCCTAAGACATTCACCTGGGATGTGGGAGACCCAGATTGAAGGTCATACTCTGAATCAGGCCCTAGGCTATTGGATCTTCTGGGGTGGGTCTCTTATTTTGTGAAATTTTTGGAAAGCTCCTGGTTTTTTCCAATGCAGTATGAAAACAAATATCAAAACCTTAATGTTGTTCACAAAACAGAATTCTTCTTGTCCAGCTGGTCCCAGCTGCATGCTCTCCTCTTTGAAAACCAGGCCCCTTACTTTAAAAAAAATACATTTGTAAAAATGTGTGAGTACGATGTTTTTGTTTTGCCTGCCAGGAATTTAATTTGTGCAGAAAGTACGCTACAGCAAACACCTTCTGTGAGCCAGAACAAAGAGCCTCAGGCAACACCACCATTACGTGTCTACTTCAACACCAAGCCCTTCTTAACAATTTTAAATAATGTTTATTCTTGTCCCAGCCTCCTTGGCACACAACTAAGTAGAGTTTAAATAACAAGTACATATGTGTATGTGCACTGCCATTCTCATGACACAAAATACTGCTCCATACTTTTTCACCCTCTCCTGATTGAAATAATGCAGGAATGTGCCACAAGCAGAGTTGCATTAGCATTGCATTGTATTGAGAAGCACCAGATCCAAAGACCGAGGCTGAAATCCTGGCCCCACACACAAAGAGAGAAGCAAAGAAAATGTTCTAACCTCCTTTTTTTCTAATTTTATTACTACTAATAATTTTTTCTCACTTTTTGTTTTATCATCCAGGAATCCCTCCATCCTGGAGGAAACTGTTCTGCAGCTTGTTTAGCAGGCATGATGATTTTCTTTGTGCTAATTGAGCAGCAAAAAGCAGAGAGCAAGGCCAATGATCTGTCCCTCCATGTCCTAATTTGTACTGTTAGACCCCGATCTTGTGCAGTGTTGCCCATTTTATCATGAGTCTCTCAATAGTTGGTATTTGTCTGAAAGAAATAGCTTCTGGAATCACGTGAATGTGGGGGAATGTTTACTTTTTTTTAAAATGAAAGTTTCTACCCCTCAAGGTTGCAAAGAACCTCAGTGGTTTGAGCATTGGCCTGCTAAACCCAGGGTTGTGAGTTCAGTCCTTGAGGGGGCCACTTAGGGATCTGGGGCAAAAATCAGTACTTGGTCATGCTAGTGAAGGCAGGGGGCTGGACTCAATGACCTTTCAAGGTCCCTTCCAGTTCTAGGAGATTGGTATATCTCCAATTATTAACTTTTATTAAGAAAAGCTTGGAAATGTGATTGAAGTACTCCTGAAAGATTCAAATATCAGAAGGTAAAAAAGAATCTGAAATGTAATTTTAAAAGAAACTAAATCAAATTACTTCCCCTGCAGATATGTTTTTCATAAGAGAATATTTGGGTTGGATGATCAGTATTTACTACTTCTAAGATGAGTTGAAGTAAGGAAGTTTAGCAATTTCACATTAAACCTACGTTAATAGTATATTATGATTGGATGCACAGTACTGAAATCTGTCTATTTAAATGTCCAGGCCTTCTTTAGCCATACATGGAATAGTACAAGGCACATTTTGATCACTTGGCTAAGCAAGAGAATTTACCTAATTATTTCCAAATTATTCATGCCTCACATCTCTTTTTTGGATACGTTTGGATAAGTAAATATTGTAAATCATTCATTACATTCTCATTAGTCAGTCTTAAAGCAAGATTCCTCATGGACCTGAATCTCTCTCATATTTGAAGAAGAGCATTTCCTTGTACAGCTCTTCAAATGTTGGAGATTCCTGCTTGGCTGTTCAGTTTTTTCTCTCTCTTCTCCACGTCCCCTTTCCACCACTCTCCTCAAAGCAAAATCTTGATAAAGCTGTAGCAGGTTTGCAATGAAGGAAAAATTAGATTTAAACGTCTTTTAGCTTTAAAAATGGAAAGGAAATAAAAATAACCAAAGTCCAAATATAAACAAATATTACACAGTTTAGGGAATTATATATGCTAATTTTACAGTGCTCTTGAATGTTGCAACTCCTGACCTAGCACGTATGTATGCACTGCCCTAAAGTGTGGTAGGGGAGTTGAGAGACCATTGAAGAAATGTGTTTGACCTGAAGACCTACAGTCTAACTACACAAGAAGAGGGGGAAAAGATGCTGCCAAGGACATATTTTAAAAGTATTTTCCCTGTAGATTTTTTTTTGCTTTAGACTTCCCTTTTCTCTTACTTACTCCGTGACCTTAGTCCCTGGCTGTTAGATACAGTTTAATGCCTGTTTTTATGTTCTATCTGATAGTCTGTATGCTTTCCTAGAAGAACCCTTGACTATTTAGTTAAACCTTCTTTATGGAAAGAGATTACACATAGTCCCTGTAATATGCTACAGTATTCTACAATAATGTTCCAAAGCATTGCAGTATCAGTATTAGAAAAAGGTCTTGCTTTGTACCATTGCTGTGGAATGTTGTAATATTTTTTAACATGGGAATCCCCAACCCAAAATAATTTATCTATTGTTACATTTAACTCCCAACCTCACCCCAAATTAACCCACATAGGCTGCAGTTAGACCAGGTAACTAACAACCTTTAATTATTTTACTTATTTTTTTAAAGTAATAAAACCACACTTTGTAATGTAGCTAATCAGAAATCATGCCTACAGCAAAATAGACATCAAGTTACTAAAGTACATTTCTCAATTTCATGCCTCATTTCTGCAGGCACCAAGGTGACAAATGATAATTAGCTAGTTTTTATAGGTGCACATTCTCACACACACACACACACACACACACACACACACACACACACACACACACACACACACACACACACACACACACACACATCTTCCTAACCGAAAATAATTGGAATGGCTTTTAATAAACTTGCCATATGGTATCAATGTTTTGTGGGCAGGAGGTCATTTCATTTGTTGTATAAATACCAGAATGACTGAGATTCACTTATTCCTTTACTGACCCACACCAATCGAGGGATGACACTACTGTACCACACAAATCATCTCTAGCAGATTTCATTAATAATAAAATACAGACAGAAAACAGCCTTGGTCTAGCAGAGTGACAGAAAGAGCCCTGTACTGCAAAGCCTGGTCTACAAAGCCTGGTCTACACTACAAAGTTTGGTCGACATATGCCACCTTAGATCGAGTTAGTAATGTATGTGTATACACAGCTGAGTCCCTTCCGCTGACCTAAAGGGCTTGTAAAGTCGACTTCTGTACTCCACCTCTTCGAGAGGTGTAGCGCTTCAGTCAACATCCATGCGTCAACATGGGGATAATGTAGACACTGCATTGTGTAATTCAAATGAACTGGTCTCCAGGAGATGTCCCACAGTGTTCCGCTGTGACCGTTCTGGAGGGCACTTTCAACTCCACTGCACTTCAGCTAGGTACAGATGAAACAGTCACCTTCCTGTTAAAGCCCTGGGAACTTTTGAATTTTCATTTCCTGTTTGATCAGCACAGCTGACCATGGAGGCTCAAGGCCGCAAACATGAAGTACACAGGAGGTGATGGATCTTATTACTGTGTGGGGAGAAGAGTTTGCTCAGGCAGAGCTCCAATACAACAGAAGAAACACTAACATCTGTGCCAAGATCGCACAAGGCATGGGGGGAAAAGAGGTACACCAGGGACATGCAGCAGTGCCGCATGAAAATAAAGGAGCTTTGGTGAGCGTACCAGAAGACGAAGGTGGTGAACAGTTGCTCAGGTTCTGAGCCACAGACATGCCACTTCTATGAGAAGTTGCAAGTGATTCTTGGCGGCGACCCCACCATTACCCCAAAACACTCTGTGGATACCTCTCAGGAGCCCCGGGCACCCTCAGGCAACAACGAGGAGGAGAATATGAGGCAGACAAGTGGAGAATTCATTCTCCTTGACAGCCAAGAACTTTTTTCAATTCTGGAGCCCATTCCCTCGCAGGACCAATTGTCAATGGAGCATGATGCCGGGGAAGGCACCTCTGGCAAGTAAGCATTTCCAATCACACTTTAGGGGATACATGCTATTATTTTTAATGTTGACTCTGAATAAAATAATTGGTATAGTGGTTAGTGGTGGCCACTCCAGCTACGCAGAGGGTGCTCTCTGCAAAAGACTGTTCATGCGCATGGGGATGATCCTGGAATCCTTCCTGGAGATCTCTAGGAAGCTTTCATGGAGGTACTCTGCAATCCTTTGCAGAAAGTTTCTGGGAAGGGCTGCCTTATTTTGTTCACTACAGTAGGACACTCCCAAGCCACTGCAGTATTAACTCTGCTGGCATCATTGTGGCACACAGCATTGCTGCATAAGGACCAGATCTGTACGCAGATACTTGCAGCATCTGCTTCCTTTCCGCTTCTGTTACTCTCAGGAGAATGATATTGCATATGGTGACCTGGGGAAAACGGGGGAAATTTTAAATGCTAGCCCTTAAACCACAAGCAATTCGACAAGTAATCCATCCCTGTTTGGTCAATTCTGGGTCACACAACCATGCTTTCCCGAGTGTGCCCTGGTTGTGGTTAGAAGGGATCGCCACATATTGCAATCAGCATTTTAAAAAGGAGCGGGGTGGTGGTGGTGATGCTTCCAGTTTGTCTCCCTTCCACCCAACCCAGTGCCACTTTTGTAACAATCAAACTATTTGTGGGGTTTTACCCTGGTGCCTGTCCTCAAGCATCATCCAGGTTGCAAGGGGAAAGGGGGCTTTTCTGAGGTTGGAACCATTCATCCTAAGGCTGTCTTCACAAAAGTTGCAGCACAAGAACTCTCGCCCATGAGAGTTCCTTACTCACCAGCAAACCGACTCTTGCAATAGCCAATGGTTCTGATTACATTGTGTCTTGCAGGGAAGTGCATTGAGGGGTGTTTGTTTTATAAAAAGAATTAACCTTGCACCAGAAACAATGTATGCACTGTCAATGCTGCCCCTGTGCTTTGTGTTCTTTGCAGCTAAAACCTTGTCCATTGGCGCATCCTCACACCAGGACAGAGACTTTCCCAGATAAGAAGGTGGAAAAAGAAGACTCATGAGGACATGCTCAATCAGTTAATACATGTCTCCGAGAATGACAAGATGGAGCTCAGTGCATGTAGGATTGCACTGTCTGACAGCCTGCACAAGGACTGCACAGGTTATCTTACTTTTCTTTGCTGTCTCTCAGTGTATGTGAGCATAATAAAACTTAATGGATTGAGGAGAAAAGGCTTTTTATTCATTCAGCACACTGTGGTTAGCAGGTGTGTAGTTTACAGGGGAGTATGTGCATGAAGCTTGGTAAGGAACAATACCAAAAAGTGTCACATTACTGCAGATCATTGATAAAACAAGTTTTCAAAGCCTCACAGTTGCAGTGCCCCTCAATGTGCTCTTCTTATTGGCCTGGTGTCTGGCTGCTCAAAATTGGCTGCCAGGCGATCTGCCTCAACCCCCCACCCTGCCAGAACCTTTTCTCCCTTTGTTTCACAGATATTATGCACATAGCAACATAGCAACAACGATGGAGATACTGCTTTCGCTGAGGTCTAACCTAGTAAGCAAACTATGCCAGTGGGCTTTTAGATGTCCAAAGGCACATTCCACCACCATTCTGCACTTGCTCAGCCTATGATTGAACCAGTCCTTACTGCTGCTGAGGCTGCCTGTGTACGGCTTCATGAGCCATGGGAGCAAGGGGTAAGCTGGGTCTCCCAAGATCACAACTGGCATTTCAACATCACCAGCGGTTATTTTTCAGTCTGGAAAGAAAATCCCTGCTTGCAGCTTTCTGAACAAACTGGAGTTCCTAACAATGGCACCATCCCACACTGATTTTGGTGAAATGGTCCCTGTGATCCACCAGAGCTTGCAACATCATTGAGAAGTACCCCTTTTGGTTTATATACTTTTTGGCAAGGTGGTCTGGTGCCAAGATAAAGATATGCATTCCATCTATTCCCTCACCGCAGTTAGGGAACCCCATTGCAGAAAAACCATCCCCTAGGTCCTACATGTTTCCCAGAGTCACAATCCTTCTTAGCACAAGTCTATTGATTGCCCTGGCAACTTGGATCACAACAGACCCCATGACAGATTTTCCCACTCCGAATTGATTCCCGACTGACCGGTAGCTGTCTAGTGTTGCAAGCTTCCACAGAGCTATTGCCACTCATTTTTCAATTGTCAGAGCAGCTCTCATTTTAGTCTTGCTATGCTTCAGGGCTGGGGAAAGCCCTTCACATGATTCCATGAAAGTGGCCTTATGCATTCAAAAGTTCTGCAGCCACTGCTTGTCATCCCATAGCTGCATAATGATGCAATCTGAACTATTAATGCTTGTTTCCTGGGGCCAGAAACGGCGCTCCACCATGTCAAGGTGATGCGCGATTGTTGCCGCATCTGTGAATTGCTCCGCTCCATGGCTTCCAGCAGGGATAAGGTGCGAGATGTTTGTACAACAGTGTACAACTGAGCAGGGTCCATGCTTGCTGTGCTATAGTGTCTGCATGGGTAACCCAGACTTAGGAAAACAGGTATGGAAAAGGCTTGGTTTCTTTGCCATTGATTTCAGTGAGGGAGGGAGGGAGGGAGATAAGTGCATCATGAGAGGCTAATGCCTTGTTCCTATAACCACCTGCACAAATGTTTTGATCCCATGAGGCATTGCAAGCCCAACCCAACATTCCACTTGGCTTCATGCACTGTGGGATAGCTATCCACAGTGCAGCACTCATGCATCAATGCAAGCCCTGCTAGCGAGGATGCACTCTGCCGACACCATGAATATAGTGGGGACATGCAAGATTGACTTGCTTAAATCAGAGGCTCAATGTTGACTTTACTTTGTAGTGTAGACATACCCAAAGTATTTACCATTCACAGCTACATGTTAGTGGATAGCTGTCAGAGTCAAGGTACAGTATGTAGATTATTTCTGAGTCATTGGTCACTGTTGATAGTTTGGCAGTTAGACTGGATTAGGCTTGTAGTTTATTTATTGTCTAGTGGTATGAATTTAAGAAGCAAAGCCATGAATCTTGCAGGATGTATCTCTGCTCTGCCACCCAGAAGTTTTTAGTGAGGTTTAATATTGGTGGTTGTAATAAAAAAAAAATATGAACCAGTCAGCAATTACACAATCCCTACACTCTTATTAAGGCTACTACCAATCAGGTTCACACCCTGACAGCAGGATGACATTTAAAAAAAATGTTGTGGTTGGTGAATGCAACATTTATCATTTGTTTTTGTTTTTTTTAAAGCAATTTAGAAATAAACTTCGACCCTTTAAAGTTAGTGTGCCCTGCCAAACCTGCTCCTTTTCTGCTTTTAAGTTTCTTAAGACTCAGCAAAATATCCTGTCTTTTTTTTTCAACTGGGAGGGTGGCATGTAATTTTCAGATATCTCTGTTTATTATTTCAGTAATAAAAATGAAAGTGAGCTGAGCATGCTCTTGGAGAGACTCCACTGCCTGGCAAGAGACAGAACAAAATATTGCATCTTGTTTCTTCACTCTATTATTCTTAGGCAGAAGATCGAGTTGGGTGGTAAGCAAGTGAGATTAATTATTCAGAAAAACCTTTCAAAAACAATGCTGAGCTAGGAAAGGAACACCACATTAGGTTGTTGGCAAGCTCGTATACTCTTCATCTAAATGTGACCTTTTGACTAGCAAACTCCAGAACTTGTTTATAATGTTTCATGCCATCAGGCAAAGAAATTCTACATGGAGACAAAAAACCAGTTATAGAAAGAATGCAAACTCTGTTACAACAAAGTTGGCAATGTTTGTGCAATATCAGGATGTAGGGTCTTATCCTGCAAGCTTTACTCATGCAACTAATCTCATGAGTACAGGCCTACTTCTGCAAACCTATTAATATATTGTATACTGTAAGGGGGGGTTGTGAATACCCTTGAAAAGTTTTGAGTATTTCAAGCAGGTAATTTTTCAGCATCTGCCTTTGCTTTGGGTACCTGACCATAGCTTGTGACGTACCTTCCTGGAAGTTCTTTTATTCTCATCTAAAGATCACTGTCAAATGTAAGTCTGCCACATTAATACTTTATTGCCATGTTTGGCTTTTGGCTGACAGTTTTATGACACTATTGCAAAATCCTATATAAACGAGTTATAGATATGTATGTTATACTTTGCTTCTGTACATATCTGTCATGCACTCTGTGATAAGATGTAGTTAAACAAGTTACTTGTATATTTCATAAATTAAGATGTTAATAAGAAATTGACTGTTGAAAGAATTTCTGTTATTTGGAGAGTAATACACATACTTCTAAGTTCTCATGGTATCAATGATTTAATTGCATTGTTTTCCTATATGTTACTATGCCATCTTATTCCTTTGTCATCATGCTGGTATATCTGTGTGTCCATCTGTGTGCCCCCTTTCCCCTCTGACCAGACAGATTTATAATATAGATCAATTAAAAAAAATCACAGTAGTTGTACATTTAAAAAAACACATAGATACAGCCAATATGAAATTCATCTGAAAACATGAATGTGGTGAATGGAGAAATGAGGCCTGATTCTCCTTTCCGTTATACTAGTATAAATGACTAACTCTAAGGCCTGATCTACACTACGATTTTAGGTCGAATTTAGCAGCATTACCTCAATTTAACCCTGGACCCGTCAACATGACGAAGCCCTTTTTTTTCATTTAAAGGGCTCTTTAAATCGATTTCTTTACTCCACCTTCGATGAGGGGATTAGCGCTGAAATCGGCCTTGCCAGGTTGAATTTGGGGTAGTGTGGACGCAATTAGACTGTGTTGGTCTCCAGTAGCTATCCCAGAGTGCTCCATTGTGACCGCTCTGGACAGTGCTCTCAACTCAGATTCACTGGCTAGGTAGACAGGAAAAGGCCCGCAAACTTTTGAATTTCATTTCTTGTTTGGCCAGCATGGCAATGTGCAGGTGAGTGCAGATCTCATCAGCACAGGTAACCATGATGGAGTCCCAGGATTGCAAAAGAGCTCCAGCCTGGACCGAACGGTTGGTACGGGATCTGCTCGCCATATGGGGAGATGAATCCATGCTAGATGAACTCTGTTGCAGTAAACAAAATGCCACAACATTAGAAAAAGTCTCAAAAGGCATGAAGGACAGACGCCATAACAGAGACGCACAGCAGTGCAGCGTGAAAATTAAGGAGCTAAAAGAGGCCTATCACAAAACCAGAGAGGCAAACAGAAGGTCCAGGGCAGAGCCGCAGACATGCCACTTCTACATTGAGCTGCCATGCTAGGGGGTGCAGGCACCACTACCCCAACCCTGTGCTTTGACTCCGTCAATGGAGAATCACACAACATGGAAGCGGGTTTGGGGGATGAGGAAGATGATGACAA
Organism: Chelonoidis abingdonii; assembly: GCF_003597395.2. Taxonomy (NCBI): domain Eukaryota; kingdom Metazoa; phylum Chordata; order Testudines; family Testudinidae; genus Chelonoidis; species Chelonoidis abingdonii. The sequence continues at coordinate 106,905,020 of NC_133770.1, read as the reverse complement.
AGAGATTGAAGAAAGCTCATAGCAAGAAAGTGAAGAAACCGGTTTCCTCAACAGCCAAGATACGTTTCTCACCCTGGACTTGAGCCAGTACCCCCCGAATCCACCCAAGGCATGCTCCCGGACCCTGAGGGTGGACAAGGGACCTCTGGTGAGTGTACCTTTGTAAATATTACACGTGGTTTAAAAGCAAGTCTGTTTAATGATTAATTTGCTGTGGTATTTGTGGCCAGTACAGCTACTGGAAAAATCTGTTAATGTGTATGGGGATGGAGTGGAAATCCTCCAGGGACATGTCCAGAAAGCTCTCCTGGATGTACTCCCAAAGCCTTTGCAAAACGTTCCTGGGGAGGGCGGCCTTATTCCGTCTGCCATGGTAGGACACGTTACCACGCCGGGCCAGTAGCACGTAGTCTGGAATCATTGCATAACAAAGCATGGCAGCGTATGGTCCCAGTGTTTGCTGGCATTCAGACAACATCCATTCCTTATCTCTCTGTGTTATCTTCAGGAGAGTGATATCATTCATGGTCACCTGGTTGAAATAGGGTGCTTTTATTAAGAGGATATTCAGAGGTGCCCATTCCTGTTTGGCTGTGGCTGAACAGAATGTTCCCCGCTGTTAGCCATACAGTGGGGAGAGGGGTGAAGTGATCATTCCAGAGAATTGCGTTGGGGGGGGGTATTTGGGTTTGTGCTGCATGCTAACCCACAAACCGCAGCCCCTCCTTTTAAATGGTCAACCCTTTTAAATGGCCAACCCAATGGGTGCTTGGTATGAGAAATGAGGGCACTGCTGTTTGAAACCATTCCCATGTTATGAAGGTTAAAGAAGCCAAAAGACTGTGGCTTACCATGTCCGCCAGCAAGATGAATTCTGTTGGTGGCACTGTGTGAGTGATCTCTCACACCACACCAACAGGTCCTCAATATAAGAGGCAAAATGCGACCTTGTAAATGAAAGCACATGTGCTGTGTAATGTGAACAGCAAGGTTTAACGGGAAAGAGTGATCCTGTTGTTCTCTAAAATGTGTCTTTTTCACTACCAGTCTCCCTTTTCCCCCACCAGCTGCAAATGTTTCTCCTTCGCAGAGGCTAGCAAAGATTAGAAGGCGAAAAAACACACTCTGGATGAGATGTTCTCAGTGCTACTGCTGTTCTCCCACACTGACAAAGCACACCAGAATGCGTGGAGGCAGACAATGTCAGAGTGCAGGGAAGCAGAATAGGAACGTGAGGGGAGGTGGCGGGCTGAAGAGGATAGGTGGCGTCAGATTGCTGACAGAAGGCAAGAGTTGATGCTCCGACTGCTGGAGCATCAAACTGATATGCTCCAGCGTATGATTGAGTTGCAGGAAAGGCAGCAGGAGCACAGACCGCCACTACAGCCCTTGTGTAACCAACCGCCTTCCTCCCCAAGTTCCATAGCCTCCTCACCCAGATGGCCAAGAATGCGGTGGGGGGCCACCCAGCCACTCCATCCCAGAGGATTGCCCATGCAACAGAAGGCCGGCCTTCAATAAGTTTAAAAAAAAATTAAGTTTTAAAATGCGATGTGGCCTTGTCCTTCCCTCCTCCCCAACCCCACTCGGCCTACTTTGGCAGTTATCCCCCTATTTGTGTGATGAATTAATAAAGAAGGCATGACTGTGAAGTAACAATGACTTTATTGACTCTGCAAGTGGTGATCAGAGGTAGGAGGGGAGGGTGGTTAGCTTACAGGGAAACAGAGTGAACCAGAGGGCAGGGGGTGGGGGTCATCAAGAAGAAACAAACAGAAGTTTCACACCGTAGCCTGGCCAGTCATGAAACTGGTTTTCAAAGCTTCTCTGATGCGCAGCATGCCCTCCTGTACTCTTCTAACCACCCTGTTGTCTGGCTGCGCGTAATCAGCAGCCAGGCAATTTGCCTTACCTCCCACCTCGCCATAAACATATCCCCCTTATTCTCACAGATATTGTGGAGTGCACAGCAAGCAGTAATAACAATGGGAATATTGGTTTCACTGAGGTCTATCCAAGTCAGTAAAGTGCGCCAGCATGCTTTTAAACATCCAAATGCACATTCTACCAACATTCTGCACTTGCTCAGCCTACAGCTGAACAGCTCTTGACAACTGTCCAGGCTGCCTGTGTATGGCTTCATGAGCCATGGAATTAAGGGGTAGGCTGGGTCCCCAATGATAACTATAGGCATTTCAACATCCTCAACGGTTATTTTCTGGTCTGAGAAGAAAGTCCCTTCCTGCAGCTTTTGAAACAGACCAGAGTTCCTGAAGATGCGAGCGCCATGTACCTTTCCCGCCATTCCATGTTGATGTTGGTGAAATGTCCCTTGTGATCCATCAGTGCTTGCAGCAGCATTGAAAAGTACCCCTTTCAGTTTATGTACTCACTGGCTTGGTGCTCTGGTGCCAAGATAGGGATATGGGTTCCATCTACCTTCATCGTCATCTTCTGGGTGCTCGGCAGAAGATGGGAATGATCTAGCTGAGTCACTCCCATGTCTGCCCAGGCACCCCTGACTGACCTCACTGAGGTCGGTTAAAAGAGCACCCAGGAATCCGACAACGATGGCTACCAGTCATAACGCACCATCTGCTGCCAAAAGACAGTGAGCTGCTGCTGTGTAGCAATGCAGTCCCACGTCTGCCAGCACTCAGGAGATGTGCGGTGACAGTCAGCTGAGAGGGCTCCATGCTTGCCGTGGTATGGCGTCTGCATGGGTAACCCAGGGAAAAAAGCGCAAAATGATTGTCTGCCATTGCTTTCACGGAGGGAGGGAGGAAGAGGGGGGCCTGACGACATGTACCCAGAACCACCCGTGACACTGTTATTGTCCCATCAGGCATTGGGATCTCAACCCAGAATCCCAATGGGCAGCGGAGACTTCAGGAACTGTGGGATAGCTACTCACAGCTATCCACAGTGCAACGCTCCAGAAGTCGACACTAGCTTCGGTACTGTGGACGCAGTCTGCCGACTTAATGCACTTGGAGCATTTTTTGTGTGGGGACACACAGAATCGACTGTATAAAAATGATTTCTAAAAAAATGACTTCTATAAATTCGACCTAATTTCATAGTGTAGACATACCCTAAGAGGTCTGATCTTAGTTTTCCTTGAACACGCAACATTTGAATTGACTTCACTGAGAGATTTGGGAATGCAGGTTGGAGATCACTCTTGTTTTATCCTTTGTTTGATTCTGTTACTGATCTTTTGATCCATAATCAATGTTTTACTCTTTACCCTGAATATTATAATAGATATTTTTCTATATTTATGTTAATGTGCTGTTTGCAGTATGCTCATTTTCTTACTCATATTCTCCCTATCTTATTCATTTAGATAGAGATTTTTCAGGGGAGGAACCAATATCAATGTAATCAGCTTTATGCTAAGGCCCCAGTTCAGCAAAGTATTTAAGTGTAGACTTATGTCCATTTCTGTTCAGCAAAGTACTTAAGCATGTGCTTAACTTCAAACATTCGCTTAACTGCTTTGCTGAATAAGTACGGATTGCTGAATCAGAGACTGTATGGGGATGAGACAATGACAGTCAAACACTCTCCAACCTATGGACAGGCCATGGGTCTGCAGTTCGGCCCCCTGTGGCCTTTATTTCAGCCTGTAGGCTGGAATGGTAGCTCAGTCTCTCTGTGCCCTATAGCAATAGGTCTTGAGACAAGAAGGCAGTCAGTGCTAGAGGAGCTTACACCGGTAAAAAGCTCACCCCTGTGACTCTGTTCCTTTCCCACCCTCTTCCTTTGCACTTTTACAGTTAGCTAAGGAACCATATTTATTCACATCCTGGGTGTCAGTGACAGCAGATGGTTGGGATCAGGAAGATTAACAGCAGCCTTGGGAGAAACTTTGCTGTATTCTGGATGGGATGATGGACAACACCATGAGGGTATTGCCATCCTTTTGAAGAAGGGAGTGGAGCATTCCCTGCTTGAATGGAAGTCTATCAGCAACAGACTTATGAGAGCCAGACTGAAAGGGAAACATAATAATATCATCCTGATCCAGTGCTGTGCTCCAACAAATGACAGTGATGAAGAAGTAAAGGACAAATTCCACTTTACATTACAGGCGGAATTAGAGAGAGTACCGTGCCACGACCAATCTGTTGTCATGCAAGACCCAAATGCCAAGGTCGATAAGGAGAACACAAGCAATGACAAAGCAGTGGAAAGACATGAGTGTGGCACCATGAATGAAAATGGAGAGAGGCTTGCTGATTTCTGTAATATGAATGACCTAGTCATCAGGGGAACCCTATTTCAACATCATGAAATCCACAAGCTGACATGGTGTTCTCCCAGTGGCAGAGAGAACCAGATTGACCATATGATGATCAATGGCAAATGACAACACTCACCGACAGATGTGAAAGTGAGAAGGGGGGGGATAAATGTTGGTAGAGATCACCATCCAGCTAAAACTGAGACGTGTGGGTCCACCAAACAAGGGACATAGACGTTATGACATTGACAAGCTAAAGTCCCCTGAAATACAGAAAGCCTTCATTCTGCAGTTAAAGAACAGATTTCAGGCACTTGCAGACCTTGATAAAGAGGAGAATGCAAATGAGGAGATCAACAAGAAGTGGCACAAAGTAACAGCAATTTATAAACAGAGCAGTGAAGCCTGTCTAGGCTACAGGCAGAAAAGAAGAAAGGAGTGGATTACACCCAGCACATGGAACACCATAGAAACCAGATAAGCCCTGAAGAAAAGGGTTTTAGAGACAAAATCCCAGAAGCTAAAGGACACATATCATGAACAGTATAGCAAGGCACACCGGGAGGTCAAACGCCTTGTGAGAGCAGACAAATGACATCATACTGATAATCTGGCAACACAAGCAGAGGATGCAGCTGCTCGTGGTGAACAAGGAACCGTCTACAAAATTACTCGGCTTATCACTAGTAAACGGCAGACACCAACAAACACTCTCATCAGGGACAAACGAGGCCACCTACTAACAACAGAAAAAGAACAAGAAATGCTCTGGACAGAGTATTTCAAAGAATTGCTGAACAGAGAGTCACCTAAAGAGGAAGCAAACATCCAGAAGGCAGACAAAGATCTTGCTATCAACACAGGGAGATCATTCAAGCCATCAAGTCCTTAAAAATGGGAAAGCTCCTGACAAGGATAACTTGAATGAAGAATTGTTCAAGGTAAATCCTTAGTTAGCAGCATCTATCCTGGCCCCTCTATTTACATCAGTCTGGGAAAGGGAAAACGTCCCAGATGAGTGAACCAATGTCAGTGAAGATACCAAAGACAGGAACTCTCAGTGATTGTAATAACTGGTGTGGTATCGCACTTTTATCTGCGCCAAGCAAAGTATTATGTAAGATCATAGTCCAGTGTATTTCAGAGGCAGTTGATAGCGTTCTCAGAAAAGAGCAAGCCGTTTTTTGGAAAGGGGTGGATGAACAGACCAGATCTTCACTCTATGAAACATAATAGAACAGTGCTTAGAATGGTGTGAGGGCCTATAACCCCCCACCCTTTTGTAGGAAGCTTTGTAATTCTCCATATAAGGCCTGATTTTTCCGCTGCCTATAAGAGTTGCTGTCACTGTCATGGATACGCCATCGGGGTACTGGTTGAAATGGAATACAAACAGTACGTCGGTGCCGGTCCCTGCCATTGATACAGGCATCTGAATTCTAACATAATATAATATGGTAACAAGTAATGCTTCAGCTTTATTAGTTTATAGGTTCATATATTCAGGTCCTAGATTTTAGCTAAACTTAATAAAGGCCAAATAATTGTTAAGTAAAAGCCATGGTTTCAGTTCTCAAATAGGCTTGCTTAGCAACATATCAGGCACTGGGTGTGAAGAAACTAAATATAAGGAAATGGGGTATGAAACACTGACTAAAGAGGAACTAGAAGGAGGGACAAGGGGTCCCCTCTAGTGCCAGCTCTGCTTTATGCAGTATATGCGATATAATAGATAATGCTTGCTTAAGGGAAACTCCAAGGAGGGGTTATTAAAATAACCAGCTCAATCACTGCCGGAACATGTGAAATATGTTCAACTAGCTTCCTAATATGCACTATTTTAATGACTTTTGCAATATGTATTTGCAATCAAGGGGTCATAAGACAGTCAGTATAATTGCAAAAGAAACAATAACTGGAAATACCCCAAACTGAACTTACAGTAAATAACCTGCTGATTAGCAAAATCCCAAACTGTACTTACAGTAAATAACCTGCTGATTTGCAAAATTATATTACCAAAAATGGTAGTGTAATCAGTGTAATCTTTATGACGTTTTGTGGTTTTAACCTTTATAAGCTTGGTAAAATTTGTAAGGGAAAGAGCAGCTTATCCCTTGCATGGGATTTTCGCTGTCTCTCCCTGTGTGCACACTTGTACTCTTGCTATAACAATAAAGGTGCCTCGGGCTGTCTGATCCAAAATCAACTGGGTGGTGGTCTTTTCCCCCACAATGGCAATGGCAACTCTACATAAACTTCATAGACTTTGAGAAGGTTTTTGATAGCTTTAACAGGACCAGTGTATGACGCATTCTCCAGGCATATGGGATCCTTCTCCGTATAATCAACATCATTAAAAGCTTGTATTTCAACTTTACATGCAATGTTGATCACAGTGAACTCAGTTTTGAAGTCAAAACAAGAGTATGTCAAGGGTGTGTCATGGCTGCGATCTTCAACATTCCCAGTGACTGGGTAATGCAGTGTACACCAGAAGACATGCCAAGAAGCATTAAATGCCTCATCCCTTGAAGACCTGTATTTCACAGATGATCTTGCTTTCCTATCACATACTCAACACCATATACAAGAAAAAAACAACTCGACTCAATGCATTCAGCCAGCAAATTAGACTGAAAATCAACCGCAATAAGACAGATATCATGACCTTAAATGTTGCCTCACCATCACCAGTACGGATAGAGGATTATGTTCTCACCAATGTAGAAACATTCACATACTTGGGCAACACCATCAGCCAGGATGGTGGAACAAGCCAGGACATCCAGAACAAAATAAATAAAGCCAGGATCACCTTCAGGAGCTTAAATACAGTCTGGAAATCATCAAAATACAACACCAAAACCAAACTCAAGATTTATCAGAGTTGCATACTTTCAACATTATAGTGCAGAATGCTGGGAAATAAGAAAGTATGACATGTCCAAACTGTCTTCATACCATACAACCTACATCAGAAAAATCCTCTGTATCTTTTGGCCCAGGACAATCTCAAGCCAAGATCTATTGACACAGTGCAGCCAAAAAGATATTAGCACCATCGTTGGTGGACTGGCCATGTGCTTCAGATGGAAACTGATTCCATTACCAGACTAGCAATAAGATGGAAACTTGAAGGCAAGTGAAAACGAGGCAGCTGGGAAACCATTGAAAGACTTGCCAGAAACAGATAGAAGTGGAGAAGCTTCGTCACTGCCCTAAACTCCAGAGGTGTAATGGGAACATGATGATAAGGAACCAAGCTGTGTGCTTTGCTTAGGCCATCATGATTTGAAACTTGATGAAGCCCTAGGGTGATCAGATGTGCCATTTTTTAAAGGGACAGTCCTGGATTTAAGTCTTCCTGCAGGTGTCCCAACTTTTAATTAAAAACAGGCAAATTGTTCCATATTTTCTGTCTCCCTCCAGTCAGTACCGACGGATCCTGCTGCTAGCTGGGTCCCTGCTCACCAGCTGCCCGCCCACCAGCTATGAGGGTGGGTGTGCAAGACTGGTGGCGGGGTGAAGATGCAGCATGCAGGGCTGGCCACTCCCCCTGCTGGTCCATCAGCACAGCCTCTACTGAGTGCCAGCTCTTGGCCAGCAGGGCCCTGGCCCCCCGTCCCATTTTCAGCTGGCACTGGCTGTGAGCTGCAGTGCTCGTGAGTGTGGGCATGTGCCAGGCAGAGGCCAGTTATGTGTCGCCTCTGCTGCCTGCCCTTCAGTTATTTACATGCTTCCCTTCTCGCTGTCCTCTCCCTGCTTTGCCCCTTGACCTCCCCTCAGCCCCACTGCTCCTCCATATCCCCCCGGCCGGGCACATCTCACTCCCAGCACTGTGCTGAGAACCAGCCCCTGGTTGGAGCGGTCAGCTCACAAACAGCCTGGCCAGCAGGTTCCTCCTTCCTTTCTGCACTGACTCTGGCTGGGCAGGCGCCCTGGGAAAGCCCAAGACCCTCTGACCTGGGGCACTGGCCAGGAAGAGCTGAGGCCTGTGTGTGCCAAATCCTTGCATAGCACTGGCATGGGGATACCTCTCCCGTGAGCTAAGCTCTGAAGTGACAGGGTGGGGGAAGCAATTTCCAGCCTGTTCATGCCCTGACCCTGCAGCCTCCACAGCACTCCCTGGGCAAGGGCTTAGCACGCTCTCCACCTGTGCCACCCCCCGGGTCCTGCCCCCAGGGAGCGCTCTGTCCTCTAGGCACCCTCTCCTGCTGATCCACCTCTCTGACGGGGTTCGCTGAAGTCCCCCACACGTTGCCTCAGGAAGATGCGGTGCCATGAACCAGGAGAGATGGGTCAATCCCAGAGGCCCAGCCAGGCAGAGAGGGCGGAGAGTGCTGGGCAGGGAGGGTCAGGTCAGTCAGCCACCCCCTTTTTGTGAGAGGGGTGTATCGGAGTGTGTGTGTGTGTCACCTCTCCCTGTGTGAACCCTAAAGCCTTAAAGATAAGAAGGTAAATAAAAAGAATCCAACTACACAGTATTTCTTTTTAAGGGGCTCAGTCAACTTGATGTTAATTTGAATGTTTGTATGATTGATTACCAGGTGTCCCATATTCAGCATAGGAAAATATGGACACCCTATGAAACTCATTTTTTTTTCACTTATGCTCCCAGGGGACCTGATACTTGCATGACTCTACCTGGTAGAAATGATTTATGCAGTTCTATTTAACACAAAGTACATAAGAACACAGGAATGATCCATCTATGTCAGTATCCTATCTCTGACAGTACAGTGTATAATCCACAAATATTTCTTAAATGAGTTAACTGGTGGTACATGTTGATACCTAGTGTTTAATGGCACAGACAGGTTATCTTCAAAGGCGTTATCAGACTTACATAAAGAACAGAAAACAGACATGTCTAGTAAACTTATTATTTTAAAATTACTATAATTTTCTGGGATAAATAAATTTGAATTGGGGCTCCTTCAAGGACACCTCATCCTTGACTGAGTCTTTTCACTGTACTTCATGTTAGCTTCTCTGAAGTCTTAGCAAAGCCTCAAGAAAGGTGTTGGCATGTTCAAGGAATAAGCTTTTATTTTTACAGCACAGGCATTAAATAAACCTATAAGTATATCACCCTACTGTTCAGGGAAAAATAATTTCAATAACATCTCAATAAAATGAGCATCAGTGGTCAGGTATGTAGCCTTTATTCCTCCATTGCAAGGGGAAAATATGGCCAGAGGCACTAACTATGGGTTTTTTTTTTTCATTAAGAGGAGCTCAGGACACTTTTGATTGCAGTCAGATAATATTTGCATTGTAAGAAAAAAGTTGCTGCATTTTAATATATTCTGCCTTATAATATAGAATGTAACTTCAATTCAGGAACAAGAGCAGCAACTTTTGGTGACAGTGCATCTAATGTGCAATTGCATTTTCTTTCTGTCTTTTGTTTTCTTTCTGGCTTTGCTTTTAGGTTTATTCTTTTTATATTTTTATCTTCTCTGAGTCTAGTCTTGTATATTTCCCTGAGCAAGGCTTCATAGGAAAACAGATCTTTGGACATCATCTAGGTTTTTGCCACTGATTGCCACTCACTGTGACCTTCCCTGAGGCTATGTCTACACTATAACCTATGCTGGAAAAAACTTAAGTCACTCCATGGTGTGAATATTTCACGCCCCCATGAGCGACATAAGTTACACCAACATAAGCATTCTTGTGCACAGCAGTATGTTGATGGGAGAGGTTCTCCTGCCACCATAGCTTATGCCACTTGTGGAGGTAGGTTTTTTATGCCGATGGGAGAGTTCTCTTCTGTCAGGAGAGCTTACCACACACACTGCAGCGGCGCAGTGATGTACGTATAGACATGGCCTGAGACACAAAAGACACTTTTCATGCCTATTTGAAAGGAGGTACATTGTAGAGCAGAAGGAATATTTCTTCACCTTTTTTTTTTTTTTTTGACTGGGCCACAGTTTTGGTCAGAGCCTAATGTAACATAAAAACCTAAATTGACACGATGAGTGAAAAATTGAAATATTAAAATTTGAAATGACCTAAACCTAATTCTAACAGTAAAATATAGTATACTGACTATTATTAGTCATTTGCATTACTATAACACACAGGTGCCCTCTAGCCCCAAAGAGCTAAGTATAATTCATACAAATGACAGATCGGAAGATATTTCAGTAGCTGAAGGAATACAATTCTTTGTATTTTTTAAAATTTAGATGTTTATTGTTACTCTGGTTCAATAAGCAGTACCCAGCTACCACTTTCCTTAGTTACTCAAATACGTTCTTACCATGTTCTTGAACGCACGCAGGCTGGATCAGTATACGTCATCACTTCAAGAGTAAAAGGCCCTGGGAAACATTACTAGTTAAATATTCACTTGCTCAGCAAAACTTCTTCAAACAATGTAGTTCAAGATCGCTTGCAGAATTAATGTTGCTGCTTTTGCTATTCTTAAGGCTGCATCAACATTCCCAATCTAGCCCTTCTAACTTTCACTGATAAGATAATGATCTTCTTGACTTGTTCACTGCCTGAAAATGATTTTTTTCTGTATTTAAGTTTCATCAAACATAATATAGACATTTTGGAGTATGTGAAAAGTGAAGAAAATACTGTACAATGTTGCAGTTTATTAGAAGATTGTGATCTTTTAAAAAGAGTTCTAGCCTCAAAACAAGGTAGAGTAGAAGATGAAATGTGTCATGGAAATAGATCTCATTTAGAAGAAATGCCTTTGCATGTTTCAGAGAGAATTGGTTTTCATTTGACTTTTCAGTGCTTGAAAATCACACTTCATGTATGAATAGGTCATTGAAATTATTTTTAATTACTTTTTTTAGCATAGTTAGAAATGCAAGTAAGTGCAATGTAAATGCGTATGTATATGGCTATCTTGACCACATCATTAAAAACATTGAGCAGTGAGTAGGTCAGGACTGCACTTATTGCATATCTTGTAACCTACAAGCTGCCTAAGGTTTCAATGTGTTTCTTAAGTCACACTAAAGCAGTGGCTCTCAAAGAGTGGTACATGTACCCCTGGGGGTACTCAGAGGTCTTCCAGAGGGTACTCAACTCATCTAGATCAGTGTTTCTCAACCTGGGGCTTCCGGCCCGAGGGTGGTCATGGGATGGGTTGGGGGGGGCGTGCAAATTCAGAGCTGGCATTAGGAGGGGCAAGCAGGGCAACTGTCTGGGGCCCCATACCATAGCTCCCCTGCAAGCTAAGTTACATGTTTAGGCCTGGGTGGCAAGGCTTGAGCTTCAGACAAGGCTCACAAGTGAAAAACATATATAAGGCTCAGTATCCCAGTGAAATGTAAGTACAATACCTATATTCCAATTGATTTATTTTATAATTATATGGTAAAAATGAGAAAGTAAGCAATTTTTTAGTAACTGTGTGCTATGACACTTCTGCATTTTTAGGTCTGATTTTGTAAGCGGCTAGTTTTTAAGTGAGGTGAAACTGGAGGTTGTCAAGACAAATCATACTCCTGAAAGGGGTACAGTCATCTGGAAATGTTGAGATCCACTATACTAAAAGGAGCCTTGGTCCTGTAGGAATGGTAAGTTGTGTGGGATAGAGGATTCCAGCAGTGTGCACCCAAATAGGTTCACACTATGGATTTTTTCCCCCTCAATATAAAATCTATTGTAGGAAATTCCATCACTCCCTCCACCAACTCAAGTGCCCTCCCTCCCCCTAGTCCCCTCCTCCAATCTCTTCTAAACCTATACCTAGGGAATAACGTTAAAATAAAAACATAAAGAGAACTTTAAGAATGCATGGGAAGCGCTCAAAATTCTCAGGAAATCGCACATTCAGGTGACAAGGGCAACCTTAATTTTGCCCTTATGCATATGTATTGTAATATGATATTCAATCACAAGGTCACCTACTATTTCTCAAATAATATACTTCACAAAATATACAGTTCTTGCAAATTCTTAGATTCATATGTGTAGTATCTTGTGCTATGTACTACTTACCCTGTATATGCCAGAAAGTTCATTAAAGTCACTTATATGTACAATATACTACAGAGTAAATGTAACAATGGGTAATACAGTATAGTTTGTTTTTAAGCAGAAGCCAATTCTGAAGGTTCAATTCTGGGAAGTTAACTATGAAGCTCACATAGCTGCAGACTTAGCCTACACTATATAAGTTAGTACATTTCCATTCATGTCTGCTGGTAAAAGTCACACTTATGTACCTGATCAATTTTCATACATAACTTGTGCTATTGAGTTCAGCAGGGTAATGCACATCTATATCGTTACTCAAGTGCATACATGCTAGCAGGATCTGGGCCTGAAATTAGAAAATACGTTTTTCTCTAAAATATGTAATTTCTGTCACAACACTAAAGAAAGCCAAATGTGCATCTAAGAACATGATTTTGCAACCCTTCTATTGAGTCTAGTGGGACTACCTGTAGAGTAAGGTACTGATCGAACAGAGTCCTAAGACTATAGAAGAACTGTTGGTAATGTATTTGACACACAGCATGTGATCATGTGATTTAAAACTCTATCATTAATCATTTATATAAGGGGTCCTACAACCTTAAAATAATTCCCTGAGCTCTAGAGTGGTTAATCACGCAATAATATTATTATATAGGTTTTTGGATGGAATACATATTCATAAGTTGGTAGTGGTGTGTATCTGAGTGATATTAATTTACAAAGAAATATCTTCATTGGAGTTATTTATATGAAATTATTTTCATAGAATTTGAAAATGGCAAACTTATGGAGTCAGTAAAAATGAAAGGAATTCAGATAGTAAATGCTATGAATTTGGCAACAGACAGAAAATTCAGCTCGAGGGATCTTCAATGAAGGGAAGTTTTTGTTCCACCTACTTTTCTGTCTCCCACCCCACTGCAGCACAGCTCATTTTCTATGCAATACGTGATACAATTTAAAGTAAATGGCTATAGAGAAATGAGAGGTTTTAGCAGAAGCCGTGTTGGGAAATGGAATGACAGATTTATGGATATTAAATGTAGTGACTGAAGGGTAGAAAATAAGTAACACGCTGATAAATTATAGAGATATTTGTCTTTAAGATTGAGATTGGATTAAATTTTTTCAACCATCTCCATTATACGTAGGTTACCTTGTTTTTATATGGCAATTCCAAGTAATAAGGCTATGTCTAATAATAAGATGACTGAGGAATAATGTTGCATTTTACAATTACCTAGCATGATGTGTCCCTGTCTTCCCTATACAGATTTTATTTTCAAATAAAATCATTTGTGTATTCAAAAGGTATGGAATGGAAGGCATTTTTCTATCATTATATCTTTATTTATCAGAGAGAGGGGAGGTCTTAGGCTGTAGTTTGGACTCATAAACTTGGATGTGACTAAATAATTCCCCTTTCCATCTTCTAGTCTTATCAATGAACCTGAAAAAGGATTTGGTTTAGAACAGAAGTTGTTGAGTAACTATTTAATGTTCTTAAAATGAATTTACATCCAGCCATGGTTGCTCCCCTTTTGAATATGAATATTGGAGCAAACATCTTTACTAGAAAAAACATAAATAGACAGTGAATTTCTATGTTACATACCTCAATATGATTGAAAACAAATGTTCAATTTATATGTGTATTTGCACTGGAAGTGCTTTACATGTGTATCTATTCAGGGAACAGAAAAAAGGATGTGATTTCCATGCCACTTCAAACTTCTTTTCATTTCAAATCAGAGTGAAAAGCCAATGTTTCCTGCAGAATTATTTTTTTTTCCAAATTTTCTATGAGACTCTCAAATTGCTTCATTTGGATAATGTTGAAACACAGTATATTGTGTATATTGCATATAATAAAATTATTTGCTATTTAATATAAGTATAATATGATATTAAAATTAATATTTTAATATAATAGAAACATGTACATGAAATGAGAAAGTCAAACCAATTTGTTATGACTCTTTCCCAGCAAAAATGTTGTTGAAATCAACTTATTCCTATAAAACATTTGTATTTCAATTAAACTTCATTTTCCATTGGAAAACTGTCAGAAATATTTTAACCAGCTCTTGTGATTTATCTGATCAATCAAAAGTTGTCAGCATAGCTTGAATTTCCAATATTTATGAGCAGTTCAAGGTGTAAAAACACTATAGCATATAGTCTTTTAATATATTCTAATAATTCCAAGGAAATTGACAGTTGCTGGAAAATATCCACAAGGAGAGAGAGGGAGAGAGAGAGAGACTAAAAAATATAGCAAGTTATTCATGTGTATATTCTGTTTTAAATATTGAAAGCTCAAAATAATTTCTGCATAGTCTTCCCTCTATACAATCATCTTGAAAATTGCTTCCCTCCCCACACACCAGGCACTTCACTAAATGCATACCATTGCACAAATACTAACTTCCAACATACATCATGTGTTAGCTAAGACTACTGAATCATCATCTTCATCGTCATCGAGGCAAATCCCAAAGGAACCTAGCTTCCTTGCAGATTGAATGCCACAAGGCTACTAAAGATTCTGTTACTAAAAACAAATGTTGGCTAGCTTGTAGATAGAAGGACTTGTTGCCAAAGGTAAGGGAGTCCAGAGAGGGGGTAAGAGTGTCTGTATAAAGGAACAACAGGATGGGGCTCCTTCAGGAACCAATGAATCTCTATCTAAAGGTGAGGTTATGGAGATTACTTTAAATTTAGTCAGTTGTTATCCAGATCCTTTCACAGTTCTGTTCTTCCTGAGTGGATCCATAGATCTGGATGCTTATGTACAGAGCATGCTCAAGCAGTCCCACTGTCCTGTCCTCTTTGTCTCTGACCTGATGTCTACCATCTCCCTCCGGTATCCTCACAAGCAGCATACTGTAGCATACATCAACCTTGTCAGAAGAGACTGGAACTTGTAGATGATAAGCTGAGAGCTCTGGAGTAGATCTGTGCGAATAACTGATTTTTTTGCTTTGCTGGATTTGAATTCAGTTCTAAAAATAGTCTACATTGGGGGGAGGGGATTGATAAATTTTCAAAACTGTTTTATCCATTTCTATACTGCAGTTGAATATTCACTCTCTCCCATTCTCTGCTGTCCCAGATACATGGGAAGAAATACAAGATGCAAGGGATGTGGCTTAATTAGAATACAACTTTACAAAATCATTTGGGAACCATCTGGCAATAGCTCATACAATGGAGGACGTGAATCCTTCCTTAACCCTTTCCTCACTCCGTTAAAGAAGCTAGGGAAAGGGCTTGGGGCTCATAATGTCTGGTCCAGTCCCTTCCCCTGGCCCCTTAGCTCTCATATGAGGAAAGCGTGATGAGGTCTCATCCCTTTCCCTAGCTTATTTAGAGGATGCCCTTCCCTGAGTCCATTTCCAATTCTGATTTATCAGGGAACTACATCTCCTATGGAATGAGTACTGCACTGGACGCCTGCCACCAGGAGGCACCAGCAACTATGTTGGCTGCCCCCACACCCACCCCGCAGCTGGGTTCCCACATATTTAACAGTTCTTATCCTAACACTGGCTAAAATATATCTTCTCCATAATCAGGGAGTTGTATCCAATCATCTATGAATTACTCAAGGAACAAAATATGTTACATTTTGTGAGTAATTACCAATCTTCTCCATTTCCAGTCATTCACATATCTTATAGACTTGTCAACCCCTGGATGCCTGGCACCTTCTCGCCATACCCTCCACTTTAGCATTTGAGTATAACTCCCAGGTAATGGTCCTGGATTTGCTCTATATCTCTTTTTAACCCCCTTACAAAATTCCAAATAGTTTCTACCCACTCGTACAATTTCAGGTGGCTGTTTCCTGGATACCAAAGAATGCAAGAGAAGCATCAGCTGGTCCCAGAGCATGCCCTTCTTGCCATACCAACTTAGGGTCAAGGTCTCTGTGTGTCCAGTGCCTTGACACTAGGCATGTCTGTACTGCTTTGACTGGGCAAATCTTAGCCTCCATACACTCTTGCTATACAAAAACTCATCTTGCCAACTCTTAATTGTAGGTTGATGATTTTTGTGTGTGTGACATTTTCAGAGTCAGGGTGTCAGAGCTCTTCACACTCACCACCATAACTATCCCTACATTTCAAAATCATATCTAAATCCTCCTTGCTGGTTTCCTTATTAGCTCTATAGTGTCAAATTCTAAGGTCATGCCTCTTAAGTGGAAGGTCAGTGATTCCGAACCCCATGAATGTCCCTGCTCTTCCCACTTTGTCCTTCTTACCCCTTACATCTCTGTTTGGGAGGAAGAAGGTGGGAGGAGAGGGGCCCTCTCGGGGTCATTTGCTCAATGAGCTGTGGTTGGGAGGGGGAGCCCAGCCAGAAGTGCTACTTCCTTAAGGACCTCTCACTGTGTCCTCAATCTTAACAAGGGGCAATATGGGGAAGCATATGCTGACTATATTCTTCTTGCTGCTCATGCCAACTCTGGGCTGTGCCCCACCTCCCACCCCTCACCTCACAGTCTTTTGCTCTGTGGTAGAGAGTGGGGTGGGGACCCTAGTCAGTCTCCCTGTCTTTCCAGGGGGCCACTCACTCATGACTGGTTGGGGGGAACCCAGCCAGCAACCCTACCCCACTCCAGGAGTCACTCATTCATATTATGTCATTATCTTGGTATTTTCTTCACTTGTGGAATTGTCTACCTAATTTATCTGTTTACTTTTTGTCTAACAACTTGTTAAAGAGTCAAGACAGGGGGGAAAACCACCAAATATTTAAAAACATTTACTTCCAAATAATTTACGGTTAACTTTTCTTTTAGTAGGTAAGTAAATATGCCAAAATAGTTTTATCTAAAAGTAGATCTCTCTCTCTCTCTCATTTTAATTTGAGCTTTCAGCAAGTCTGTGTTTGTCTTTTTTTGCCATGCTGAAAAAACAACAGCATCTGTGAACTGAACATGTCTTTCCATTGTCAATAGAACAAAGAGTAAACACATTTTAAACCCAAAGAAAATTAGGCCACGAAGAGCTAAGTCCTTCACACCTTTGCTTAGCCTATCTATCAGCTATTTGTATAGTGCCACTTTTGTGCACACAGCACTGATTCATCTCTCACACTGGCTTTACACCGATATCATTCCAAAAACACTATGGAGTTACTCTTGATTATAACCGGTGTGAGTGACATGGTGGTTTTTTTTTTAATTTTCAGACAATTTAGTCCATATTCTGCACTTGCATTTCTGTGTATGGCTCTCACAGAAGTCCATAGCAGCTACCAGCTCTCATCTGCAGGAAGAATTTAGTCAACAGTGTTTGCAAACGCAAAGTTGCCTTTCACAGAACTTCAGTTGAGAAAAGGAGATTGGACATGCATTGGGCCACTTGACTATCCTGATGCACAGTTACTAGCTGAGAATTTTGCAGAAATTTAATGAAGGTTTCAAGATGTTATTTCTGTTGTCTCTTTAAGGACCTGATCCAAACTCCTTTGAAGTCAGTGGAATGAGTTCTGTTGGTTTTAACAGTGTTTGGCTCAGGTCTTGCATCACTTACATGCCAACCTTTCATACCTGCATCTTTCCATCTCTTTTAGCACCCTTTCTTCAGTTTCTTCTTCTCTGCAAGCTCTCATGTTAATCCCTTTGCTTTTGTTGTTTTATCTGCTCATATAATTCCTATCTATCCATGTGTCATAAACAGATAGTAGTAGTTAATAGAACAGAAGTATTTTAAATCTCTTTTGACTGTAAAGGGTTAACAAGTTCAGTAAGCCTGGCTGTCATCTGACCGGAAGACCAATCAGGGGACAGGATACTTTCAAATCTTGAGGGAGGGAAGTTTCTGTGTGTGCTGTTAGTTTTTGGTTGTTGTTCTCTCTGGGTTCTGAGAGTGACCAGACGTGCAACCAGGTTTCTCTCCAATCTCTCCAATACAGGATCTTATCAGTTCAAATAGTGAGTAACTAGGTAGATAAGCGAGTGCTTAGTGTTTTCTTTTTTGCAACTGTGCCTGGCTGAAGGAGTTTAAATTGTAATTTTTGTCTGAATGTGAATTAATTTGTATTTGTTTACTTTAGGCTGTGTCGTCCCCGTTCAGCTGACACCTGTCCTCCACCAAATACAAAAGATATTTACTGTTTCCTCCTTAATTAAAAGCTTTCTTGCAGAACCTGATTGTTTATATTATTGCGAGACCCCCAGGACTGGTCTGGAATTCACCAGGAATTGATGGTGAGAAGGGGGAGGGGGGAGAGGATCTCTCGTGTCGGATTACCTCTCAGGGGAGAGTCTGGGAGAGCGAAAGAGAAGGAGTGGGGGAAGGTGAATTTTCCTCTCTGTTTTGTGATTTCAAACCGTTTGAATTCACAGTAATCTTCCAGGGTGAACCCAGGAGGGGAACCTGGGAGAGGCAATGGTGAGGGAACGGGTTTACTTTCTTGGTGTTACGATCCATGGAAGTGGTCGAGGGTCTACTGCGGGTGTACGTTCCCCACGGCAAAAGGTTTGGGGGTACCAGAGGTCCAGGCTGGATTTCCTGGTTGGTGGCAGCGCTACAGGTTCTAAGTTGGTAATTAAGCTTAGAGGAATTCATGCTGGTACCCCATCTTTTGGACACTAAGGTTCAGAGTGGGGGATTGTACCATGACACCATGTTAGGGTGGACAGGTACCCAGTTTTTGTCAGGAAAGTCTGGGTGAAAAGGGGAGCTGACAGTGTCTGGTTATATCAATTGACCGGACACCCAAAGTCCATTTACTGTGGGCAGGGCAGGCGGGGAGATGCTGGGTCATCACCCACTCCAGCCCCTACTCATCCAGGGCCACCTCCTGCCTCTGTCAGGCAGTTGCAGCTCCCAGCCCCAGCTCTACAGGCAAGTCCCTCCTGACTTGGCCAGCAGGGGATGGTTGGAGAAAAGCAGCTAGCATCGGAGGGGAGGGAGGAAGAGGAGTGGATGGGGTGTGGTATCAGAGGAAAAGGTGGGGTGGACATTCGAGGGAAGAGGGTGGAGCTGGAGCAGGGCTTTGGGGGGAAGAGGTGGGACATGGGTTGGGGCTCGGGAGGGGAGAGGTGCGTCAAGGGAGATTCCGGCACTCCTGCTGGAGGGCCCGGTTTTTAAATATTACCGAGCTGGTAACCCTAACCCAAGTGTTACCAAGAAAACTTCTTTGTTTACTGAGCAATCCAGGTTTTAGATTCTGCTGGTTCTTGTTGTTTACATCCCTATTATCAGGCCAAGTAGTTTGCAGATAGCATCCCTTCCTCCTCCCCCTCTCCACAGAGAGAGATCTGGCTTTTATATTTTATTAATTGTCTCAATGGTTCTGACTGAAGTTTGAATATTCCTTTCACTTTTATTTCCTATTTTAAAATAACATGTATTGATTGGTCCAAGTAAACTTACTGTGCTGTCCATTCTACTCTTGCCTCAGAAGACAGTGTCACAAGAAAGCATTATATAAATAAATTACTGGAGATATCATATTGCCTAGAATTGGAAAGGACCTTGAAAGGTCATTGAGTCCAGCCCCCTGCCTTCACTAGCAGGACCAAGTACTGATTTTGCCCCAGCTTCCTAAGTGGCCCTCTCAAGGACTGAGCTCATAACCCTGGATTTAGTAGGTCAATGCTCAAACCATTGAGCTATCCCTCCCCCTAAAATCAGTGTCCTCTCTTAGATCAACTCTGTTCTTCAAATGCAGAAAAAAAACTGGAAAAGATAATTTAGTGGGCATACGAATTCAGAGACTAGCAGTAAAATGTTTCTGGTATATAAGAATCTCTTGGGGCATCCAGGAATGCTTTATATTTAGTTGAAATATTGATCAGCATTCTCCTTTTTTTTGTAAACAGTTTATTCACAGTATCACATAAATAGCTTGCATAAATTCAAATTAGCAACTACTATGCTTTTCATGAATTTAATACCTCTCATACTGGACAGGATTTCCTAGCAAATTCTGCCATGATAACTTTTGAAAACTAACTAATATTTTTCACAAAACTCTCTCTTAACCACTTCTTGCATTTTTCTAAATTGAGTATCTGTTTTGCAATCTACAGTACATGAGCCTTTTTTGTAGCAATATGGTTCTGTTTTTCTTAATTGTGAATCAGATGCAATGTGTAATTAGCCATATCCCACTTCATTGAAAGAATATGTATTATCTGTATCGTCAATGCTCTTTGCACTATTTGGACACTAATTAACTTGAGCATCACATTCTTCAGGCCTCCCATATGTGGAACTCGGCTAAAGCAAATGGGAGTTCTATAATGTGCGTGCTTAAATAGTACAGTGTCAGGCTATCATCAGTAAACTAGAGAATTAAATGTTGGCAGCAAAACCCCTCCCAGCTGACTGCCATTTGTCTAGAAGCCTCACGGTGAAAAGTTTACATGGTTGTCGGGACATGTGCGGAAATTATAAAATTATAAGCTGATGAAAATCACAGCATCACGGTAATGTTCTTAATGATTTATGTTTTGAAGTATCTGTGTGGGGACAGAGAGTGAGTCTGCACTGATGCATGTGCCAAGGCTTGAGTGCCAAGAGACTGACAGCCCAAACTTAAACTCCTCGTGCTGGTAAAACACCTATGACTTCAGTGGTATTTTGCCCACATTTTCCAGGATAGACTGAAAGAGCATGGAACATAGTTAACACTAACGTATGTCCATGAGCAGCTTGCAATTTCCTCAGATTTATTCGCCGTGCAAGTTTACTCTTAATTTTATCACTGGGTTTATCGCTTTTTTTTTTCCCTGTGGATTTATCTCAAACAGTTTGTTGGTAGTATTTGCTGCCTGAGATTTCAGCAGCATTGGTTCATTATGAATGGCTATGGGTGTCGCCTGATACTGGTTTGGGCCACTGATAGGTTGAGTGTAACTCTTTTAATCAGGATGTGGACTTAACGAAATCATTGGGGCTTTGATTTCAAACAGGAAGAAATTAAGCATGTTTAAAAAATGTTAAACCTTGCTTTCTCTTTCCAAGCGACTCAACTCTGCTCAAGTGGCATTCCTAGAAAAAGTAGGTGTGAAGGAGGTTCACTTACCACTAGGATGCAGCTTCTGTCCAGATGTGGTGTAGAGGCAGTCATTCAGTCTGGTAGCCTCTGCTGTTGCTGTGGGGTCTCTTGCTGTAAGTGCCCCTCTGGCAATAAGTACAATATTTATGTCTGCCCTTTTCAGGGTAACAAAGTTCAACAATCAAGTCCAACAAAGAATTCCCAGACCTTGTGTCAGGTCTCCAACCCTGACTCTGGGCCCAGTGGTCATCACATCCCTACAGGCTCTGTTAGCCTTTCTTCAGGCTCGTTTCCCCCAACCTGGTTCTAGGTTCACCCCAGTCGGGTTCCTACCCTTTTGTCAGGTCTGTCACAGGAGCTTGCTGCAATCCTATGCTTTCCAGATATCTACACCTTCTAGTGCCCAGATAGCAGCTGTCTCCCTGCAGTCCCATTCTGGTACAAACTTCCTCTCTTTATACCAACCAGCCTCTTCTTGCCGAACGGGGATCCATGCTGTCCTTTCTGGTGCAGCCAGGTAACAAAATGGCCTTGCAGGCCCACCTTAATTAGTCAGGGCCTGTACGTGGTACATATCCCATCACAACAGGCAAGACAATTTAAATAAAATTATTCTTTTGTTACAGCGTTTTAAATCAAATTTTCTTGCCATATTCACATAAACATAAGAGAAAGCACTGTACTAATTGTGAAGGGTCTGGTCTGGTCCTCGTATGGATAATTTAGTTGTATCTGTGCCCCAGAGCTGGCTGTACTGAGGGCTTTTTTGTATACCTCATCAATTGCCCTCTTTTGAAGGATGTCACTCATTTTAGTCGCCATGTTACCTACAAATGTGGTGTCCCTCATTTTTTTATTGTTATAAATTACTTATCTCAGAAATACAGAATCATGAAACTGAAGTTATAGAGTCATTTATACCAAAGGAAGGAATTCTACATTTTAAGTTGTCTGCATGAATAAACTCTTGTGTCCCACATTTGGGCGTTGGCATGCTGAGAGAGATGGGTTTGGGAACTGTGTCTCCTTGCTGTGGCCCATCCAATGAAATATACCACTTCCAGTGCAAATAGCACACTGTTTTTGTGTGTGCAAGCACATATATGTGTGTTTCTGTGTAGCTATGTGTACATAACTGTATACATTCCCTCATATGGGGGGAAAACACCCTCTAGCAGTCTTATCCCAACTTTCAGAAAGATTTAACACTATAGAAATGTAGTGAGGTCCCTTATTTCTATGACTTTATTTTGTTAACAAAACATATTGCATACTTAATACCACAAAGTATTACAGATAATTAAAATTGTTCTTATTTAGCAGTTGTATTGGCATTGCACCTTGATGCCTCATCTAGATCATGATGGGCTACTAGGATGATCCGAGGAATGGAAAACCTGCCTTATGAAAGGAGACTCAAAGAGCTTGGCTTGTTTAGCCTGACCAAAAGAAGGCTCCGGGGGGATATGCTTGCTCTATATAA
>NC_133770.1:106791672-106881870 GCF_003597395.2 Chelonoidis abingdonii | reverse complement strand
CTTGCTGGTGGATTCTCTGCAGCTTGAGGTCTTCAAACCACAATTTTGAGGACTTCAATAACTCAGTCATGGGTTAGGGGTTGTTATAAAAGTGGATGGGTAGGGTTCTGTGGCCTGCCTTGTGCAGGAGGTCAGACTAGATGATCATATTGGTCCCTTCTGACTTATGAGTCTGAGTCTGAGTCTTCTACGAACTGTACAGACATATAGTAAGCAATGGCTTCTGTATCAAATAGCTTACAAAATAAAAGTTTGAACTACAGTTGTCAAGCTAAATTACTTTATTGTGTTCACAATGTAGTTTCCCAGTCTTTTCGTTATATAAGTTAACTTTCTTGCAAAGTCACAAACCTTGATCATTAGGAATGGATACTGCAGTTATTAGAATTTTTAGAACATGATATTACTAGAATCATGCTTATGTTCATGTGGTCAGAAATTAGTCATATGATTTGTTTGAGGAATAGCTGCAAAATGTATGGCATATTATTAGACTAATATTTTTTCCAGATATGACCATCTTATTTTACTGTGTGTATGCATTTTCAAACCTACACTTTATGTGTGTGTGTGTGTGTGTGTATGTGTGTGTACCCTGTTATACATTAGCTTGCATTGAGTGTGGTCATTTGCACCAATGAAAAAGTGGGTGTAAAAACTTTTAAACAAATATCAAACTTTCACAATAAATTATGGTTTAAATAATCCTTTGTGGATCCTGTGGGATTATGAAAGTGTTCTAATCAGATAGTAATCAAAATGCTGGCAAATAATAAGATGACCCTATGAACGACGCAAACCAAGATGAGCAATTTCATTTTCAAAAGTATTCATGAATCAGTTTTCTTTTACTGTTCAACCACCTATATATATGACTATGCCTGCTAGTGAGAGACAACAAAACATTAGAAACAGAAAATATTAATCTATATATTTTCAGTGTAACTTTGGTTTGCTAGGCTGATGCTGTGATTTACATGTCCAAAAATATAAACTGTCATTGCTTAACTTTTCATGCATTTCACACACCTGGATCATCTCCATCTCTAACTATCTTAATAAATATGGACTTCCAGCTATTAATTACCAAATCCTAGCTGTCCCATATGGTGAAATACAAGTTTTGCCTATTTAATTGTACATAAAAAATCTGCATGCATAAAACCCATCCATCTTCTAACATGAATGCATTAGGCATTATCCATTTTATCCCCTTACCGTTTCTTTCTGTATTATTCATTCTGATTTCTCCTTAAATATGCAACCAAAACACACAACGCTTACAACTCCCACCTCCTGCCCTTACTTTATTTATAAACAGTATCCTGAGTTCTTAACCTCTTGTAACACTGGCATGTAACCAAGAACTTTGTATATCATTTTGTCAGTCTGGCATACTCACGTGTCACAATCCAGAGTAAACTGTTCTTCAAGGTTGGCTGAATTTACTTCATATCCTGTAACCCTTTTTCAGAGCTGTTGAACCTTGCTTGTGTATTGGCATCCTTTTAATAAAAGGTCATTTCAGTGTCAATTAGATGAAGTGTAAAGGTGCTCCATGAACACTGGGATGCATCAGAGAAAAGACAGACCCGTAAAAATCCAGACACTGCTGTTGCAGAATTTTCAGGTCCCAACATTTATCTCAGCTTTCATTTTTAAAAATCTTTATTCCTTCTTTTGAAAAAGATTAAACTTCAAAATGTAAACCAGTCTCCTTAGGGTTGAAAGTATCTTCACGGTGAATTTACCTAAAAATAATTGATTATTCACTGTCCTTAACACTTGTCCAGAGGCAGTCCATGAAGCCCATGACTGCTGACTCCTGTTTTTAGGTATGATCTTACATGTAAGAAAATCCTAACTGATGGCTGTGCAAGAGATGCCTTTGCTTCACTGATGGTGCCAGGGTTTCTCAGAGTTTTCTCAAGTCTGACTAGATGCCTGTAGCTGAACCAGTTCCTCCTCCTCCTCGTTGTTGTTATGGTAGTGCCAATACACTAGGCACCCATTGTGCTATGTAGGCACTGTGTTGTGAACACATGTAACAAAGGAATGGTTTCTGCCCCAAGGGGTATGTCTGCACTTGGAGCTAGAGGTGTAATTTCCAGCTTGAGGACAGTTATCTAGCTCTGATCAAGCTAGTGTGCTAAAAATAAAGTGTAACTATGTGGAGGGGTGGGATAAGGTAGTCACTTCATATACATGTCTAGTGTCTCAGATGGGAAATGCACTCAGAGTGGGTGATCTGTCCTGCCACTTGCACCCTGGCAGCTACACTCTATTTCTAGTGCACTAGCGGGTATGTCTCCTCAAACTGGAATTTACACCTCCAACTCAAAGTGTGAACATTCTTATAGAGCTTACAGTATGTTCTTCAAGCTTCAGTGTGGCTTCTGGCTACAAACAGTGAAGACAGATCAGTGAAGAAAGTGGCTACTGACAACAGACAGAGCAAAAGGGTACCAGCATCTACTTAGGAAGGAGAGAGGAGGCAGCATTTAGCTAGTTGGCCGCAGAAGACTTGTCCGGGAGGCTAGTGATGGAGGAAATCTCTGTGAAGAGCAATGGGAGAAAGATGTTTCTGCATCTGTGCTTACAGGAATGAAAAAAAAAAGGGAGAAGGTATGTGATTCTGGGCTGTTGGAGGCAAGAGAAGTAGTGACCCCCTGGAAAATACGGAGGGATTGAGTGAACTGTAGAGGTGATAGAATGCAGAGCAATGAGACAACAGAAGAAAAGGAGCAAGAGGGAGGGACTTTGCAGTAAAAGGAAGGGGTTGGATGATGGAGAATGAGGCAAAGAGAGAATGCGAAGAAAGGACATACTGCTTTGCAAAGAAGGAAGAAAGAAAATTGGAAAAAAGGCAGCAGAGAAAGGATAGAATGAGTTGGGAAATGAAAGAAGAGAAAAAACTATTCGTATTTTGACTGAAATATGCAAGAAGTCAATAAGACTCTTCCTTCAAAAATAGCCATCAAGGTTATTTTTGTTATTTGATCAGGAATTCAATTCCCTAAGTTTAGGGGGAAGTTGGTGTCTAAGCTGATCTCCACATTTGTCCCACTACTACTGTAGGAGATCAGACTTGTCCATGAGTTGTTAGTCTATAAGATAGCCAGAGAAATCTGTTGGATTCCTTGTGTTTACAGTTAATCTGGCTCCCATCCAATTCATTTTTTAAATTTCCAAATTAAATTATTATTAGTTATTGGTAAACAGAGGTCATTAACCTAAAATAATCTAGTTCCGGAGTCTAGTAATTTTCCTGGTTATGAAGGTCTCTAGAAATAGTTACTGTGAAAAAGACAGTGATTATTTTAGGATTATGAAATATTTCCGAGTTTATTGAGAAATGTTCCTTAGCTTTAAAAGTAAATAGCTTACATTGACAGTTGCCTGATTAAGTTCTCATTAACTGTTAAAAAAAACCGTTAAACAGATAAGAAAAACAGAAATGAATACACAACATAATCAAGAAGATCTTAAACAATGAATATTAACCAACCCTAACAATAAGAATCAATTATTCACAGTAAGCAAGGCATTTAGTGAATTTCATCTTTTTCACTAGTGTCAAATTGTTTGTGAACATTGATTTTTTATGGATTTTTCGGTACTTAAATTAATCAGTGAACGTTTAATTCAAAATATTTGAACATATAATTGCTCAAGTGCTTTCTTATTTATGTGGTACATTTGCTGTTCCCTGACTGGATGACTGTAACTGAAATAAAGGAGGCGTTGAGGTGGGTGTAATCAAATAACTTGTCCTTCACATCTTTCATATGCTAGATTTAAAATTACCTTTCTCCTATATCTGCACATAGTAATTCAGCAGTCATGGTCCCAGCTGCAAAGGGTAAGCCCAGATCTTTGTCTGCTTTATTTAATTGTCTGCACCAGGGATCTGGCCAGGGATTTTGTGCTATCCTAGCCTTGGAGTCATATAGTCTTGACCATCTTGTTTAACTTGATTAGTTCTAGGAGCTCTCACACCTGTGCTTTTGAGAACAGTCTCTGCTTGTTGAGTTATTAAGCACAACACAACAACATTACCTAGGGTAATCAAGGACAATTACAGAATTTATAGGTCTATAATTTTCTGTCATCTATTACTATTAGTCATCTATTCATACCGTGTATTGTCAGAAACAAATTAGTATTGCAGCATAGGTGTATACATGCAATCTTGGCTGGGACTGGTATAGTCAGTTTGAAGAGGAATATGATTCTGTGGTGTTGCATTGTTTTCTTTTTTAGACAGAATTGCATATTTAGCAATATTCCATATATAATATACCCTGATCATGTCTTTAAGTTTACTGGTCACCATCTATTTCTATGTGTCCCTGTTTATTATGTTTGTTGTTACTTAGTAATTGTGCTCTGTGTTCAGTCCCAGTTTGAAAATCTGCATAATAACCTTTGGGTGAAGCTCTGATCAGGGGAGCGTTGCCTACATCTCTCCTCATGTTGGCTTATTTTCATTAACGTTTGGCTGAATGGAATAAAATTGATTAATTAATTAACCATTGCAATAATATGGTTACTTGATTCAGAAAAAAACGTTTACATAAGTGTTTGAGTGCTGTTCCTAAATAGGAAAGTTTTCCTGAATCAGAGCCTATAATTGCAACTACAGTGCAATTAGTGTATTATAGAGTGTAATCGATCCTTTCAGTCAAATTACTATTAATAGACAGGAACATATACTTTCTTTTCAAGACAACAAAGCCAGACAGAGAAAACAAATCCTCATTATGACTAAAGGCGTTAAGAATTGCAGAATATATGTTAAATGCTTTTGTTAATGTAGTCTCAGGGCTTGATTCTCCTCGTATACCACAGTAAATGAGGAGAAAATCCAGGTAAATGAACGGTTTTCATGGGTGTTGTGACGCATGACCAGAAAGAGTTAATCATCCTGAAGGATAATTGACTCAAATTCAACCTTTTAAGAAATATAGGGAGATAATGTTTGTGTTTTTGTGTATTTACATATATATTGGTAGAGGTCAACAATGTAATATAACAGTCCCTGTCTATGCTATATTCTGTTAATTCAGAGATCAAAAGAACGTCTTTACATTTAAATAAACTGTAAATATAGGATGTTGCTGTATTCATCTCTCTCTGAAGTGTATAGCAAATCATCTGTAAATGGTGGAAAAACAGGCAATTGCCTTATGTTAATCTGTGTGGATAATTACTGGCAATGCTTAGGAAATGTGTCCACTTCAAAGTCCCCATGAGTGCCTGTTGTTCACTTACTCCGAGCTGTAAAACAAGGCCTGAAACTGTATGAAAAATGGCTTGGGTCCTAATCTTGTCGTCTCAGATCTGCTTGAGGCTTCATGCTGGGGAAGCCTAAACTGTAAGGACTGAGATACCAGTTCTGATTGGACTGCCCTGAATACAAACATTGGACTATTACCTATGGACTATTTCTGAAAGAACTCTTTGCATCCACAAAGCTCACCATCTTTGTTATGAATCTGAATCTCAAGATTGTACTCATGTCTGTATATATACTGATCTTTAACCAATTCTCTCTCCCTTTTCTTTTTTAATAAATTTTAGTTGACTTAATAAGAATTGGCTGTAAGCGTGTATTTGAGTTAGATATGGAATAGTGATTAACCTGGGAGGTAATGTATCCTATCCTCTGGGGTTGTTAGAACATTTTCATTTGATGAATAAAATTTTCAGTAATCCTTATCCTATTTAACTTGGGTATCTCAGGGAGGTCTGCGGCTGGGTTACTTTAAGGGAACTGTGTTGATAGCTTCTGGGTAGCCGGTAAGGTATCGTAGGAGCTGTTTTGTGTATTGGAATATCCACCCGCTTTGGGGATTCTCTGCCCCATCCTTTGCAGTTCACCCTAATTTAGTGACCTCAGTTGGCTCACCTGGGATTCCAGTCACAGGTATAAAACCAGTTTAAATAAAAATCAGAATCTGCAATATGTGTGGGAATCAGGATCCACAGGATCCCTCTTTACTACAGTAGTTTTGTTGATGCCAGAGCATTTTGGTGACAGTAACTCATGTCATTTACATTTTTGAGGTAATTTGGGGACTCTTGAGAAATAGATGCTTATTTTCTTCCTACAGGTAAAAGTGGATGCTCATTATTTCAAGTGTTGTTCATGACTATTAAAAATAAGTCTGTTAAAAGGTAATTGTGCTGCCACAAGCTCTTTATATATATTAGTAAGTGGAACATTTGATCCTTGTTAGACAGATATGAAAAATAATGGCAGCTCAAAGCATTAATTCTGCTGATTGATGGGTTACAAGCTTTCAGTGCATTTTATTACTGTAGTGCTTCATTCAATTGCATATTTTAAGATTCCAGTACATAAATCTTAATTTTCTTTAAAGATTAATAGATTATGTTTAAAGCTATAAACTTCCCCTTATTTTCTGTAGATTATTTAATTTGAAGACCTTCCCACCAGTAAACTTAATTTAAAAAATCAGCACATTTTAGGATACTTCCTCGCCTGTTGCTCTCACCACATCACCCCTCTCTATCAATGCTTTCAAAGCTTCTTGAGCTTTGTCATCACACATTCTAGCTCATTATCCTTCCCTTCACACCCTGCATAGTTTTGGCCCTGCCCACATCTGATAGCAGATTATTCCTTCCTCCTTCACAAGCATGCTTTGTGGGGAAAGGTTCTCTTTGTCCTCACAAGTGCGCCCATGTAGCAGAAAATATAATTTGTCCTATAATATGAATACATTTTTAAGGACCACGTTAGATCAGCATTGAAAGCACACAAGATGTGTGGGGATAAATATTTATGTATGTGATACAATATTTCTGTTTCCCTGGAGTCTCATTTTATAGAGATTCATTTTGAAATCTTAGCTTTACACACTGAGCACTGAAAAGTGTGAGTATTATACTTAGGGCCCTACCGAATTTATGATCCATTATGGTCAATTTCATGGCCACTGGATTTGAAAATTGGTAAATTTCACATTTGCAGATGTTTAAATCTGAAATTTCATGGTGTTGTAACTGGGGGGGTCCCAATCCAAAAGGGGATTGTGTGCGGGTCGCAAACCTGTTGTAGGGGGATCACGGGGTTGCCACTCTCATTTCTGTGCTGCTTTCAGAGCAAGTTTCAGA
This sequence comes from Chelonoidis abingdonii, assembly GCF_003597395.2. Classification (NCBI taxonomy): domain Eukaryota; kingdom Metazoa; phylum Chordata; order Testudines; family Testudinidae; genus Chelonoidis; species Chelonoidis abingdonii. The sequence goes on along the minus strand of NC_133770.1, from coordinate 106,874,727 downwards.
GGAAACTGCAGCTGCAGGAGGTTCCTGGAGGTGGGTCTGATCTCCACACCCCACGCAGAGCGGCTGTACATGAGATGGACAAGTCCTATCTCTCCCCAGCCTAGCCTGAGCTAGGAGCCCTCTTTGCTGGAGTGCTCTCAGCAGCACAGGGAAGATCAGACCCAACTCCGCAAGTCTCCTCCAACTGCAGGAACCTCTGGAGATGCTACTCAGTCACAGTGCATCCTGCAGCATGGGGAGGCACCCCTCCTCAGAGTGGCACCCCTCCTCAGAGTGGCTGTGCAGGGGATGGGCAAGTCCTGTCCCTCTCCAGCTCAGCCAGAGATAGGAGCCCACTTTTCTGGGGCTCTCCTAGGAACAAGGGGACATCTGATTTCATGGGGGAGGGCTTATTTCATGGTCTGTGATGGGTTTTTCATGGCCGAGAAATTGGTAGGACCCCAATTATAATAGTGTTTAAGGCCCTAGTTCATCTGAAAGGGTTAAATTTAAAAAGAGGCTACAAGATCATTTCTAGATGGAAACTTTTTACATGGTGCAAGTCTCTGCAGCTCCATATCTCAGAAGATAATTTATTTGAGCCAGATTTTCTCATTTTGAAATAGCATGTTAGTCTGTGTTCCCAATTGACTTCACTCTGACTAGCCTATGGATTGATATGCTAACACAGCTTTTAAAAGAGAGGATTTTTGCAAAAAGAAATATTGCTCTTCAGTAATCTGGGCTCTGTCTTGTTTTTTGTTTTTGTTTGTTTGTTTTTTTATATGAGACCCTTTCTTCCTCAGAGCTACATGTCTTCTCACTCTGAGCATTTAGTGTTTTCATGGTTGTGTTAATCAGAGTCAGTTGACAGAGAAATTATTATGTGGCTACATGTGAACATTATAGGCCTGACTCCACTCTCTGATTAGTTTGACACTGGTGTGAGTAACTCTGGACTTCAAGAAGATTCAGACCCTATGACTTTGATGCAGGCTCAGATAAAAGAGGAGAAACTGGATGGTGGGCAAAGAAGATCTTCCATGGGTTTGTCATCATTATAGGATGAGCTACACTTTAGACTGCTTTTAGTCTCTGTTGACTGCAGTTCTCAGGTGATAGACCTGCACCTCGCTCAAGTGTGGCATCATGTGGTTCAACCCATGCGAATCTCTGGGTGGTAGCCCGCATATTTCCCAACTATGTTAACAAGACAGGCCCAACTGTGTTTGCCTGTTTCCTGCATGGGCATGTGATCAGCAGCTGACTAAAGTGAGTCCAAAACAGCATCTTCAAAGCAAAGTGTTGTTTATTAGCCCAAGAGAATACAGCAAGCAGAGAAAAGGGATAAAACAACAAAAGGTCTATATGCCTTGGTCTTGCAAGGAAAGAATAAAGTCTATGTAAGCTTTGTGTGAACTGCACTCTGCCCTGCCACAGTGCTCCTAGGGTTGTGAGCATCAGACAGCCCCTGAAGCATCCTTTGTGTCAAAAACTTACGTCCAATTGCTGTTGCCTGCTTAATAGTTTAGTATCCCCTTTGATCCAATGTTTGGGCCTGGACAGAGTAAATCTTGCTAATCTAGTTAGAATCAGGCAGGTGGACATTCCCATATTAATAGCTTCCTCTTTTTTTCCTCAAAGACCCTTGGTATTCTCTCTGATGGCATTTTATCATTGTCATTTCTTTGTTTCCCCCAACAGCCTTCTCTGATTTCTTTGGAGTCAAGCAGGATAATATCAAGCAGATAAACTGAGGTGCATATGATAAAGAAATACAGATAATGTCCTCATTCTCCACAAAGACATACTGAATGATGCTGCAACTCTATGGAAGGCAGTTCAGTTACTGGTGCGTGCAGTAGGCATGAATTTGGTTCCAGTGGCTCAAATACCAAATAGAAGGGGGGGTGGGCAATGGTAAAAGATGGATTTACATTTTTACTCTAATATAATTAATCCCAGTTAACACTATTTTATATAAAATACATCTTGTCAAACCTGATTTCGTATTGTGGGGAGGTTACAAATTTCTTGATAAAGGTAGCTGCATAGATGTAATATATTTAGACTTTTGTAAAGCATTTGAGTGAGTGCCGCATGACATTCTGATTTAGAAATTAGCACTCTAGAGCAGTGATTCTCAAATTAAGTCCACTGCTTGTGCTTGGGACAATGAGAGATTGTATCCTGGACAGCAGTGATCCTGAAAAGGATTTGGGTGTCATAGTGGACAAGCAGCTCAGTATGAGCTCCCAGTACAATGCTGTGTCTAATGTAATTCTTGGTTTAAACATGAAAGTAGGAGTAGGGTGGGGATTTAATTCTGTATATGACATTTGGTGAGACCAGAATACAGCATCGAGTTCTGGTGTCTGCAGTTTTAAAAAGTTGATGAAAAAGTGGAGAGGGTGCAAAAAAGAATTGCAAAAAATGACTCAAGGGCTAGAGAAAAATGCTTTATAATGAGAGACTTAAAGAGCTCAATCTTGTTTAGCTTATCAAAAATAGGACTGAGAGGTGACTTGATTATGGTAGATAAATATCTTCTTGGGGAGAATGTACTGCTTATTAAATGACTCTTTTACTAGCGGAAAGGAGCACATGAAGAACCAATGGCTGGAAATTAAAACTCTGCAAATTCAAATTCGGAATAAGGCTCACATTTTGAGCAATGAGGAACAAACTACCAAGGCAAGTGGTGGATTATCCATCCCTTGATGTCTTCTAATCAACTGGATGCCTTTCTGGAAGATATGATTTAGTCAAACACAAGTTACTAGGCTCAGTATAGGGGTAACTGGGTGAAATTCTACAGACTGTGATATACACAAGGTCATATGATCTAATGGTCCCATCTGGCCTTAAAATCTATAAATCTATGAGTCTAGTATGAAATTCCCTCATTAGGGCAGCAATTATTTGTCCCCCCAGTTAGGAGCAAATTGTAAAACCAATCATTGAAGCTTTGAATTATATTTATAGAGCTTTTCAGGCCTCCGCAGCAAAGCTATAACCATCTTTACTGCTCCACGTGCAAGTTATATATATTGCACTTTCCTGACAGTAGATGTTTATAGGAAAACCACAGTGTATTTTGAAAATAGAGATGTGGTTTTCTTCTCTTCTGTATGGTTGTAGGAAAGACAGTGAGTATGGTATGTACTCAGCTGCAGGAAGAAAACTACAGGGATGAAGTGAGAAGTAAATAAGGGGGGCAATAAAAATGGAGTCACAAGAAAGTCAGACACCAAACACCTTTTGTTAGCCTTTAAAAAAAAAGGTGTTGTGGTTTGAAAGCAAAGGCCAGAATATGCAGTAATTAAAGGACTTCATTTGAGTGATCCAAAATAGAAACATTTATCTAAAGCAAACATTAAAATTCTTAATGATATAGAAGCATACTATTATTTCAATAACTTCTAATTATTGTAAATCTGAACTTTCTGAAATAAAAATCAAACTACAATATCTGTCATTTGTTTATTATTGGACAGTTTTTGAATACAGATTTACCATACCGAATAAGATCATTGGACCATTAGGTCTATATCTCCCACTGTGAGAAGTGGCCCATGCATCATGCTGCACAGAAAGAGAAAAGAAAAGAAAAACAAAAAAGGCAAGGAAAGAAAAGAAAGAAAATTTTATCTTTACTTTGCAATGAATGAATAGGCCTTATTTACTTTATTTCAGTTTTTCCTTTCCACATCAACACACCATACAATATATTTGTGCGAAGCTTGTGATGCCCTGTGCATGATGTGGTCATGCTGCGCCTAAAAGTCTTATATTTACAGGCCTTAGTTGAGCTGTATGAAGATTTTGTCATGTATATCTTGACATTCTGTCTTTCTGAAGCATTCAGGTGTTTATTTTTGTTGTTCGTTTTGTCTTTGGACAAACATGTGCTAAGGCCCGGATCGTTCACTCAGAACCATGTAAGTGGATCTCAGTGCCTGTCCACAGTTCTTCCCGCATGGTACAAAGTGCAGGTTCAACAGTTTGCAAAGGAAGAGATCCTGGTTTTTGCCATTTAAAGGCTGAAAACTGAAAAAATATATTGGAGGACTAAATAGGCCATTTTACCAGACCCTAATAGAAGGAAAGTTCCAATAATTGATTTTCTTTACATTTTCATAAAGACTTTCCAGGATAATTTAAGAAAAAGACCCTATGAATCCAAAACTTATATACATCAAAAAACTAGGCCTATTCTGTTTTATAAATCTGACTACTTGCATGATTAACTTGCAGAAATAAAATTGGTTTTCTTATGAATATATACACCATATTTTTTTTAAAAAATCCTTAGTCCAGTCATCATCCTTAATTTCTGGATGCATAGTGCAACAAATTCGGAAAGGATTCTTCCCCTTACAAATTTTCAGATACAAAGGACTTGATGTAGTAAGAGGAGAAGGAAGAGTGTGGTAGTTGCTTCACAGAAGAGAGAGAGAGAAACATTCTCTGCCCCAGTGAAATTTATTATCCAGATTTCAAAATGATGGGAAATCTTGTGGTTACTCATTCTAGGAAAGTATTTGTGGGTCTCTGGAACTACTTGTTGTTTTAATATATAAAACAACGACATTAAATATTGAAGCTGACAACAGTTATTATTAATTAACATCTGGGTATCTTAGAAGTAAGTTTTTCAAGATGGATGTAAATGAAAAGACAATGGCTTGGCAGACCAGTGAAAAAATAAAAGTATTTAAGATACATTAATTCAATATTTTGTATTTTAATCTCCCAAGAGCTTATTTTGCTCCATAAATAGTTCGGTTACCAAGCAGCATAGGGCAGTGGAAACAGCGAAGGACTGAGGATACATCTACAGGTATGTATATACTAGTGACTGGTCCTGTGTACATTCATGTGTACATGTGCTATACCCCAATTCTCTACATCTAAACCCCAGAAACACATGTGTGAAGGCAAAGTCAGGGCAAGTAAGCTGGCATGCCTCAGGAGTACGGGTAAGTCCACACCTCAGGCTGTGGCATGGCCCTGTACAAGTTTGCAGTCTGGCAGTAGTAAGGAGCATTTATCAGGTCTTGAGTTTGTGTAGGCCTCCACCCTCATCCCCACAATGCATTGAGCCCTTTTCTTCCTGACAGTATTTTATACAGGTCCCCATCTTACCGTTTTCATCAGCAGTAGCATGCTGCGCTGACTACATGAGAACAAATAAGCATGGGTCCTGTTCTGAAAGCAGCTGCTTGGCGTGCTGATCACATCCAGGTGCTGATCAGTGTGTATGTCATCCTTCACAACTTCTCCCAGAACAGGGGGATCTTCCACCTCTTCCAAGAAATTTCATGCAGGCTGGAGCAGGCAGGAATTCAGCAGACTCTGGCCTAGTGCTGGCAGTGCATAAAGCACCTGAGGTTCCTTTACAGGAAAGCCAAAGACTCAAACAGTTGCTCTGGTGGGCTTGTCATACGGAGCTTAATCAGATGCTGTCAAGGGCTTCTAGTACAGATCCTGAGGTGGCTCACAATCCCCAGCTTAACCCTGTCAGCTTCATTGTCTGATGGGATGCTGATGTGGTCCAGAGCGAGGAGGCAGAAGGGACCGTGGAGGGATGCCACAAAAGACCAGTTGTATGAAGCATGTGTGATTCCACATCAGTACCTGGAGAAGCTGGTTGAGGAAACCCCCAGATGAACCTGAAGACGACCCTGAGCTATGGCAGGAACCAGAATTTGAGGCCAGTAAGTTACAATGGACTTGTACCCTCTCCACCAATATCCACTCATGCTCTAGAAAATAGTTTCTAAAGCTATTTCTTAAAAGGAGATTATTAAGGCAAAATCATTGGGCCCTCGTGCCTGTGCATTTCTCAGCTAACAGTCAGGCTGTGATGGTCACAAGTCCGTGCAGATGAGGAAGGAAAGTAAAGTGTTAGAAAGGTCTCAGTTGTGGATGGGATAGTTGTAGAAAACATATTCTTGTTTGTCTAAAGTTAGTAACAATTGACTTTTGTCCCTTGGAAGACAACACAGGTTCAGTGCTTCTCCTACTCCGCTTATCTAACCATCCCCTCACAAACAGAGCCATGTAGAATGGCGCCAACAAGATTTCAGCTTGCCCATACACATATCATAGCCATTCTGCAGTTCACAATATGTAAGCGAAGTCCCTTTTCCCAGGGGTAAGTGATGTCAGGGTACTGTTTCATCAGCCAAGGCAATGGCGGGTATGGGGGGTCCCCCAAAATAACAGTTGGAACCAGCACACCATACAAAACAGTTCTGTTTCTGGGGAATAAAGTCCTTCTTCCCTATCCAAGTACAGTCCTGATCTCCTCAACATCTTGGCGTCATTAACCTTTCCAATGTTTCCCACATTTGTAGCCTGTTCTGCAGGTAAGTATTAACTTTTGAATCACTAATGAGCATGCTGTGGTCTGAGAAGTTTCAGCCTCCAGAGTAGCCACAGTATCAATGAGAGCTCTCATGAGCACATGAGAAACAACTCACACTGATTACATTTACTTTTATTAATAATCTTATGAATAAAGCAAACCAACTGGCCAACCCTGCAATATAACAAAGGAGGGATACATAATACAATGTGTCCAGTACTTGAATTACTTACTTATCTCTTGTGGGGAAACCCAAAGTAGGTGAGATATTCAACAGGTAGTCTTCAATGTAGCATGTATCCCACTGTACTTATGCCAGGTAACCACCTTTATAGCATGCCTTGCTAACGCCTACTCTACCTCATGCATATTGATAGTGAATTCAGCTTCATTTTCCTTATCTATACTTCCACATTTTACTAATGTTGAAGACTTCAATTCCCATAGGCTAAATAACCACTGCATCACTCTCATTAGTATTTATGTCATGGTTGCTTTAATATTTCTGCAGTTGAACATCCACATTTCAACAAATATTTTTTAGGAATCACTCAAAATATCAGCATTTTGTGCTTTGTGGTTTCTTACTTCCCCTCCTTCAAGTTTCAGCACATTTGCTTACTGCAACACTTTATCTTGTAACTTATGGTTACTTTAAAGGCTAACTACTCTTGTCAACCTAAACCTTAGGCCTCAACTATTTTGGCCAAGGTAACTTCTTTACAGGTCTCAGACATGCTGGTTCTTTTCCTTGTGTTTTACAGCCTTATTACTTATCTCTTAGCTATATAACCTATACAAATGTCTAGATGCACATAGCTGGCTACACGTTTGTATCTCTGTGGTCCAGTAAGCCTCTCAGAATCAGTGAATAGTAACCTTTTCTGTTCACATACTCACCTGCCCCTTATGGTGGGCAAAGCATTGAGACATGGATACCATTGATGGCCCAGGCACAGATCAGAAACCCCATCCCCTCAAATCCAGCTATTATTTCTGCAACTTTTCTTATGGCAACCACCTGTGAGTAAATTACAGTGTTACACAGACCTGCACAAACCCGGCCCTGACAGTGAACTTTTCAATCCCAAAGGAATTTGCAGTAGATGTTTAGCTGTTTGGTGTTGCCAGCTTCCAAAGGGCAATAGCAACTGTGATGGGGTCAGGCCAGGCAGCTATAGAAGAGTGATTGAAGACAGATATATTAGCCCCGGAATAAGCAGGTCCCTTTCCCCCTGGTAATTGAACATGGGTTAGTCCAGGTTAATTAGGACACCTGGGGCTAATCAAGGGAACCTGTTAAAAGTTTCCCCTCCAGTCAGATAGATGTGCACAATTGGAGTTGTAGGGAGCAGGTGTGCTACTGAAGAGTTGGACAGTGCAGACATTGACAAATCCCAGGAGGGATCACCCAGATGCCAGAGGTGAAGAGCAGGGGAAGCCTTGCCCAACAGGGCGTACAGCCATTCCTGGCCCCAGAGGTTTGGGGGAAGAGACCCCTCCAGAGGAGAGAGACTGAACCGGGTGTCTGATCTGCCGCCACTACGCCCAGAGGAGCTACCAGAGACTAAGAGGCTCTCCTCCCCCACCCCTGTCAGGGAGGCCAGGAGGAACCCTTACTCCAACAAGTTGGGGACAGTAAACCCAAGGCCGTGGGGAAACTCCCAGGGAGAGAGGAATCCCCTGCAACACACCATTAAGAGGAAACGTGGAACCCATGGAGTGGAGAAGGAGCTCTGCCAAATAACCCACTTATGCACCACTATGACTTCCCTGAATTGAGTGTTCTGGCACTGAAGGTTTGTTGCAAACTCCTCACACAGTTCTGTGAAGGCCTGTTTCCTCATTCACATATTCTGAAGCCGCTGCCGGTCATCCCAGGTTTCCTGTGCTGGGTATCCTGCACCAGAAGCAATGGTCCACACAAGGACATACCATGGCAATACTGGCATTCACCATATCTGTATCATGGGAGGTAAATGAATTGTCTTTGAGTGTCAAGATCCACCATCTTCAATGTATCAGAAAATTCTGCCCAATTTCCATCCAACATCTCGCCTATTCCACTACATGACCATTTGTCCCGCAGCAAGGAGCAGAAGCAGAAGCAGAACCAGATTATCTTCCCTTTGCTATGTGTCTTCCATCCACTTTTGCAGGGAATAACAGTGAGGGGGGAGACGTGATCAGGAAATGCCATCGGTAAGTGTGTGAAGGCAGGGGACAGGACAAACAAAACACAGCAAAGCAGTATATAGAGTCTCTCTGAGACACACAGAACCCAGGGATACTGCCTCTGAAATGATAGTGCTAATGTCATGTAACAACAGCGGCAATGTGAATGCAGGAACACATGTCCAGAAGAGCATAACACTGACACTTGCATTAGCATAGGGAATGTGTGGGAGTAAGTACGTGGTCAAGTACTTGAGTATGGGTACCAGTGTAGACATAGCCTAAGAATCATAAGACCTAGTTCTTTTCCTGGCTCTACCACTGAACTGTTGTATGACCTTGGGCAAGTCTCCTCATCTTTCTAAGCATCTGCTATCTCTCCCCACATTGTCTTGTGTAATTTGACTGTAAGTTATTCAGGGAAGGGAAAGTCTCTTACCATGTTTTTATGCAATGCCCAGCATACTGGGGCCTAGATCTTAAGTGGGGCCTCTAGGCACTACTCTAATATAAATAATGTTATGTCGGGAGAAACCTCATTGAAGGTGGTGGACATAACTGCTGCCCTTCATTTAGGATACATGTAAGAAACATTTAAGCTCTTATGGAACAAGATATCTGCACTGATAGGAGCCACCACCCAAACTGCAGGCACATGACATGGCGTGAGTAGAAGCTGAATGATGTGGCCCTCATGAGACTGACATAGCAAATGCAGGGGCCGAGGCATTGATTGGTGGTGCTATGTGTGGGAGAGGAGCAGCAGAAACACGTAGAGGAGCAAAAAGTCCCAGAAACAGCCAGAGAAGCCCTGCTGGCGTGACGCTGAAAAAAAAGCTGAGAGAGAGAGAGAGAAAACTTTTGGGTAAAGTGTTGATTTGATAGAGGATTGGCACTGTGAGCGAAGAAGCTATCTCCTATTGTCTGATTCCTGCTGTATGCAGGACTTTGTACATTTCTGTGCATCAAAAATACCTGACTATCTTGTGTTTCTTGTGTTAATGGAAACAACCCACTAGACCCTGAAAATTGGCTTACTGCTTGGGTCAAAAAAGGATAACGGTATTTCATTTCAGTGGGACTACTTGTAGATTAAGATACTACCCAGCTTGAGTAAGGGTGGTAAAATTTGGTCCTAAACATTTACACTTGATATAATGTGTGTGTTTAAGGCATAGGAGGGAAGATAGAAGCAACTTGAGTTACAGTGATGGCGATATCCTTATAAATTAACCATTTCCCAAAACCAAGTCATTACATCCTGACTTAACTGGGTTTTACATTTTATTAAGTAGTGTATTTTCCACATTGGAAAGTTCACTTTTTTACTGAACCAAACAGTTTTAAACCATTTAATCCATTTTATCACTTCACTGTAATGTGAAACCAATTATTCCCACATAATAAAACATTGTTTGGGTTATGCATTTCCTAGAAAGAAATCATAAAAGTAGAAACTTTCTAAAGAATTGCATGACAGGTGTTTTTCTTTGTGGTGGCCTTGACATTTTAGAAATAATTTTCTGTTGTTGCTTGTTTCATTTGAGCTACTCTAATAAAATTGCCATTAAAGAAAACCCGTGGGTGGAAATTCCTACCAGAAAAGAACTGGCCTGAAATTTTGCTCAGCGCTTGAGAAAAACTAAAGCAAGTCTGAACTGAACCTAGCAGGTTTGGGATAGATCTGGTTCACTTTTGTTTTTCACTTATGTAATATTTGGATCTGGTGGAGGTTCGAGACGGTAATACTAAAATACCATGAGTGGTTGTTCCTGATGATCAAAGAGCTTTTGGATATATAACCAATGCTGGAGATTTTTCTAACTGGATCTCCAAATTTTAAGGGTAATCCATGATGACAAATAAAAACTACAGTGGATTAAAATTCCTGAATCTTCTTCAGACCATCTCCCTGGATGTTTTAACAGTGAGCATGCACCTGTACAGCTGAAAGTAATATAATTTTCCAGTTAAATTAAAAACTCAAAATACACTCAGAATGCAGAAATCATGACTAATCTTATAATACAGTAATTTTGGGGACAGATTGCATGTGCTTTATTTTGTTATTAAAATACTAATATTGAGATCCATTAATTGGTAAAAATAATGAAATATAGTTTAATTGAGAAGTTTTCAATTTTACAAAATCATACATTTGGAATCACAAAAAGTATTTATTAAAGAAAAGAGCTACCAATACAGAGCAAACAAACAGGCTCCACATAGCTTGAGTTGTAACTTAGTCTTCTTTGTTTACCTATCTAGAACTCTGTAGAGATGTAGACGTTTAGTAGCTGAACAACATACAGCATGAAATCATATTATAAATTGCAAGCTTTGCATTACTGAGGCCTGGTCTACACTACAGAGTTAGGTTGACGTAAGGCAGCTTACATCAACTTAACTCTATAAGTGTCTACACTAAAATGTCATTCCTGCCAATGTAACTTGCCAACCGAATACCACCTCCACTTCTGTGAGAGGTGTAGCAGTTAGGTTGATGCACTTAGGTTGATGTTGTATTGCCTTTAGTGGCTTCCAGGGAGTGTCCCACATGCCCCACAATCACTGCTCTGGTCACCATTTTGAACACTACTCCCCAGCGGCCAGGTGCACAGGTACACACATCCCTTTCCTCTAAATTGTCACAGTTTTTTGAAATTCTGTTTCCTGTTTGCTTGGAAATGGGAGCTCACCTAGCAACTGCTAAGCTGACCATGCTGGCTTCACACTGCAGATGTTTTCCTGTCTGGAGGACACAGGAGATGGTAGATCTCCTGAGACTTTGGGGAGAAGAGGTATGCACAGCTCCGATCCAGCTGTAGAAATGTTGATATCTATGAACAGATTGCTCAAGGCATGGGGAAGAAGGGCTACAAGAGAGTCCAGCAGTAGGGCTGCATGAACGCCAAGGATCTGTGGCAGGTGTACCAGAAGGCAAGGGAGGCTAACAGTCACTCTGGTGCAGACAGGGCCGGTGCTACCATTAAGGCGAACTAGGCGGTTGCCTAAGGCGCCAAGATTTGTGGGTGCCAAAAAGCGGTGCCACCAACTTTTTTTTACAGCAGTTCCTCCCCAAACGCGTGGTCACTGCTCCACTTCTCCGGTCTCCCAGGCTTGCGGCGCCAATCAGCTGTTTGGCGCCGCAAGCCTGGTTGGAGAATTAGAGTGGGGGCGGTATGCTCGTGGAGGACACGGAGCCGAGGTGAGCTGGGGTGGGGAGGTTCTGCACGGCTCCCTGGGGCGGGGCGCTGCCGCGGGAGTGGGGGAGGGTGCCTCAGGGCAGGAAGGCGAGCTGCTGCTGGGGTGGCAACCTCAGGGAGGAGGGGGAGTGGGGAGTTGCTGCAGGGCTGGTGGGGGGCACAAGGTGGAAGTTTCGCCTAGGGCATGAAATTTCCTTGCACTGGCCCTGGGTGCAGAGCCGCAGACCTGACGCTTTTACAAAGAGCTTCTCCACTGTCAGTGCAGCTCTCATTTTGGTGTTTCTGTGCTGAAGAACTGGGGCAAACTCCACACACACATATCCAGAAATGTGGCCTTGTGCTTATGAAAGTTATGCAGCCACTTCTTGTCATCCTATACCTGCATAATGATGCAATCTCACCAGTCAGTGCTTGTTTCTTGGGCACAGAACCAGCGCTCCACTGTCTGCAGCTGGTCCAGGAATGCCAACAACAACCTTTAATTGTTTGTTTCTACATCCCACAGCAAGCTAGCCTCCAGGGAATCATCAAGTTCCCCACAGCTCCTCTGGCAACTCTGCAAATACTGCAGGATTGGGCACACCATGCTCATAACGTTCATCATAATAGTGCAGAGCTGTTCAGGAGCCATGCTTCTCCCAGAGATGGCAGACACATGGGTTTGTGGGGCTTTTGAGAAGTGAGACAAAACATTAAGGAGTGCAGATAAAATTATGGTATGGAGAAAACTGCATCTTGGAATGTTGAAATCGTGTTCCCACTCAGTCCTGCGTGACTTGTTTGCCCCCATGAGGCACTGTGAAAACCGTTCCCAAAACACTCTGCACAAGATGGTGGCAAGTTGCATGGTGGGATAGCTACCCACAGTGCACTGCTCTCTGCATCGATGCAAGCACTGCTAGTGAGGACGCACACTGCTGACACGGGTATAGAGTGAACATGCAAACGCAATTTAATTACTGTGGTGGCTGTACGTCAAGATGACTTAGAGCGATTTAATTTTGTAGTGTAGACTTGCCCTGAATATGGAAGATGGGAAGAGCTGAAATACTTCATGTTAGCTAAGTAGTGTCACTATCAACTATACACTGAGTTACAACCATATAAACCATCAGAACTTGAGTGATGTGGCTGAAATCTTTCCATAGGTCCAAATTCTGGTTTCTGTGCATGAAATGAATAAAGTGGCTGTACACAAAGAAATTGTGTGCAGGCTGCAATCTCTTCAGGCCACAAAGCTCTTCTTCAGTAGCTTTGCAGTCTTGTGGGAATTAGCTGGTGGAGCTGCATAGTTATGGATTTATTGATCATCTGCCATAATACCTTGCATCCCAGCTGAGAAGGAGGTCCCTGCATCCTGCCCACTTGTGAAGCAGAACCACATAGATTTTGAACATTGGGACTGTGGGGAAGAACAGGGTCTTGCTTGCCCAGTACTTTCACCTTCACCCTTATTGAGTAAGTTTGCAGGGAGGAAATAGGACAAGGTATAGCCCTGGCTCCATTTCCCTCCCTGTTAGGGCTGGCTCCAGGCACCAGCAAACCAAGCAGGTGCTTGGGGCAGCCAATGAAAAGGGGCGGCATGTCTGGGTCTTCAGTGGCAATTCGGCAGCGAGTTCCTCAGTCCCTCTTGGAGGGAAGACCTGCCACCGAATTGCCACCGAAGAATGAAGTGGCGCAGTAGAGCTGCTGCCAAAGTGCTGCCGATCGCGGCTTTATTTTTATTTTATTTTTTTTTTCACTTCACCACTTGGGGCGGCAAAAAAGATGGAGCTGGCCCTGCTCTCTATATGCATTAGCCAGTAGAGCTGACTAGGCCCAAGGGAGGTGGAGGTTGCGAAGGGATGAACTGTGCTCTGTAAAAACATATCCTGCCCCCAACGCCCCAGTAGTAGACAGGCTTTCAAGAGTAATTGTGCTTCAGAGGAGGTATCTCCATGTCACAATGCCTCCTGGGCTTCTCCTGCAGCAGTCCAGATTGTGACATGAACTTTCTTCAGGGCTGCACCTCAGTGCCCAATCAAAGAGGGGGGCTACATGCCAGACACGGATGGGGTTTGAGGTGATTGCTTAAGAGTAAGAATGGATGTTGCACACAAGTTTTATTTATGTCAGAGAAATAGTGGAGCTAATCAAGTCAACTGGCTGATGCCTAAACATACTTTAAGTCAGTTTTGGAAAGATGTTTTAAGGCAAATATTTTCTGTACATGAGTTTTAGACAAACATTTAAAAATAAGATTTTTTTCTGACTCTAGTTTGCTATCTTTTGGCTTCTTTCAGAAAATGGACGCTAGCTGCTTTTTTTGGTACCCAGGGAGATCAGAGTCTGAGACTGTGCATGGGAGACAGTACGAGACAGAAGAAGAAAAGTCACTGGACCTATGTATATAGACATTGCTGTTCTGTGCCAAGTACTGCCCAAAAGCAAGTTTTGACCCCTGAAAAAATGGATTTCCTCTTCTATTTAATCTTCTGCTTAAAGGCGCACTGTGAGTTTGAAGTTTTATAACACATTCTGCTGCCAGGTTGGCTCTGGGTCTTTGGTTTCCTGCAAACAGATCTGACTGAAACAGCTTTCAATAATGTTAGCAGGTGCAACAAGCTTATTTTGCTTTGAACTATTAATAAAAACGACCACGCTTTAGATTTTATAATAAGCTCTGTTGGCCAAAGAATGTGTCTTTTTCTGTACAAACCATTCTGATTACATTTCCAGACCAAAAGCAGCTATGCAGGAGAGGGGAGGGAAGGACGACCCTGTGCTTAGCTGGAGTTAAATTGTAAGCTCATATCAGTAACTTAAGAAATAAAACCATACTGGAATCTTAGACTAGCACACTCTAGATGAATGTGATACTTAGCTCTATGAAAATGCAGCCTTAAGGCATCCTGACCCCCTTTCAAAGTAACTGTGCCCCAGTTTCCATCACCACTTGCCCTTAGGCCTTGCCTGTTTTTCCAATGAATTGTGGTACATCTGCTTTTTCCTCTGAGGTACTGTACAATAACGTAAATGTACCCAAACGGTCATGCGGCAACACTGATGTAACTTTTTTTTAAAGTGTAAATCAGGCGATATGGCATGACTCAGACCAAAGCTTACAAAATGGCTTGGACCAAAGCCTAGTTAGCCTGTATGTACTCTTTCTTTGTTCTTCTACATAATCTGTAGTATGTGGTATAAATACAGTTTACAGTGTAGTTTTGAAATAAGTGCCTTTAATCTCTTCTTGATATAGACATATCCACCTCAGCTTTGTAGAAAACAAACTGTAGGTATTATATTTTATTTAAACAAGCATATGTGATGACATATTTAAAGACTCCAGGACCGATGATCAGATCCACTTGCCTGTCATGTGCTATTCTATGTTTGTTTTATGAGTACCCCTACTGAATTCTGGATGTTAGAGCTACCATCTCAACAAAGCAAGCAATACTCATTAAAATTAAATATATTTATTTACTAAATGTTTTGTGTTTTGGGAAATGGAGAGCTGATTTCTCTTAAGCTAATGGAGAAGTTCAATATTCCAGAATTGCTTTCCTGTAAACAGCTGGCCAATTTAACAGAAGATATTTGTTTTAAAGTAACTAAACAGAGTTTAAGCATATTGATTGCAGTTTGGTACTATTCAGGACAACCTAATAAAGAGAATGTGTGAACCATATGTGCTTTTTAATTGTATTTGTCCATATCTGCTATCCAGAAGATGCCAAAGGATGTGTTTCAACTATAAATTTCAGTCCAGTGAGTCTATCAGAGAAGGATCAAAACTGGGAGTGGTAGAGGATGTATTAGAGCTCTCTGTTTATACAATTGGATACGTGTGGATTATTACAAAAAGTCATTTTCCTGTTTATGATCATCTTTTTGGATCTCATACTCCACATAGTCTAAAATAAGAATCTCATTTGTTGACTTCAAAGGCCTTTTTAATATCTAATGGAGTTACCCTCACCTATGCCATGTGAAGTAACTACATTTAGTTGATAACAAACATTATCCACCTGGCCTTATTCAGTTGCTTTAATTAAGGCATATAAATTCATTCCACATTTGTTTGCTGCTAACTTGACTAATATTTTTTTTATCTATGATTGAAAAGTATAGGCTATAGCTGAACACTCATTATATGCTCTGTTTTTGGTAGCTGTGTCAGTCTGAGGATATTAGAGACACCAGGCAGGTGAGATGATATCTTTTATTGGACCAACTTCAGTTGGTGAGAAAGACAAGCTTCTACCCAGCTCTTATTCAGGTCTGTTTCTCCAGGTCAGATCTGAAGAAGAGCTCTGTGTAAGCTCCAAAGCTTGGGACTCTCATCAACAGAGTTGGTCCAATAAAAGATATTACCTTATCCACCTTGTTGCTCTTACTCCCATCGTGACATAATTCCAAGATTACATAACATAAACTATTCAAGAGCACCAACGTGATGACTTTGCATAGCAGAGGGATGGCGTATTTCAGTGGTTTTACAGAACTAAATTGATAATCTGTCTAGGCTTGTTGTTTTGTTGAGATTACAGCTGAACTTTGTGAGCACTTATATACTTTCTGAGCCTTGCTAAATCTACATTGTTTAACTGAGGTTGATCTACAATGACAAATGTCTTTTGACTAAGGTAATAGTAATTACCTTTAAGTATAGCTGAGCTATACAGGAATCTTTTTACACTATGCCATAAACCCCGTGCTAATTTCTTATTTTTATCGAAGTCCATTTTCCAGTTTTAATTTTTGCTGTTATCTTTTACTTACCTGCTAGAACAGAGGTTCTCAAACTTCATTGCACCGTGACCCTCTTCTGACAACAAAAATTACTACACCACCTCAGGAGAGGGACCAAAGCCTGAGCACGCCTTAGCCCTGTCACCTGGGTGCTGATGGTGCGAGCCCAAGCCCTGCCATCTCAGGCAGGGGGGCCTGTAACCTGATCCCTATCACCTATGGCTGAAGCCCTCAGGCTTTGGCTTCAGTCCCGGGCTCCACCAAGCCTAACGTCAGTCTTGGTGACCCCATAAAAATGGGGTTGCAACCCACTTTGAGGTCCCGACCCATAGTTTGAGAACTGCTATGCTAGCTGAAGTTGTGTCCGTATAATTGAGAGCAGAATTTTGGCTGTAACTAACCCTGACAACATGCCTATGAGCTGCTACATGGGGATTTGTACAATTTGTACAATATAGCCCTAGGTATGTATCATTTTCCCAATTTTACAGATGAGAAAACAGACACAGAAAGGCTGTGATTTGCCCAAGATCACGCACTGAATCGGTTACCATTCAATAACTGATATTGTATTTCATGAGATAAATTCGTGTTGATGAAATGTAGGGGTTGAGAAGTCAAGCACTGACAAGTACAGAAATAGAATGTTGAGGATGAAAGCTCAAATTTAACTCTGCCCTTTGTATTTGAGAAATTAAAGTAATTTTCAAAAACTTACACAAGGAGTCGCACAAAGCTTGAGTTTGCACGGACGCAGTTAAAGGGGACGTGACCTGTAAGTAAGCACAAGTAAACTGTGACCAACAAACTTAAAATTAGAACAGCTGAAAGGAAGGGGTAGGGGAAAGTGTAAAGAAAAGAGAGGAAGCAAAGGGGAACAACACTGGGTTGATTACAATATTCATTCATTCTGATGGGGTCTTGACTCAGTATATCCATTCACTTTTGAGAAATAAAACTGAAATTTTGTGCATGTGTTATAATGTATGAATTATCTGAGAGGGACAAGAAACGCATTAAGGCCTATAGCACAAAGCCTATGTACTACTTAAATCATACTTAAGGCATCAAAATAGGGTTTAAGTGGAATTTACATGGGGCATAGGTCTTATGTTGGCTCTGTGCAAAGAGGTGCATTTTTTCCTCAAAGAGCACAGTTAGCAGTAGCGGAGTCATGGCTGAGCTGTGCTGAGTAAAAACCTACCTGGAACCAGGGAATACGTACTTGGCACCACTCAGCCATGCCCCACTGCTGCAACCCCTGCTACAGTGGCTACACCGCTATTTATACTCATGCTAGCTCAATGAGCAGGGGAATCATAGTCCTAGCTTGTAGTGTAGATACATCCTTTGTTAGACTGCAACAGGAAACGACGATCCAAAAAAAACCCCATTCAAATACTAAAGTGTATTAAATTAATTCTTGAGGGACAGAAACAGACTTTAAATATTAACTTGGATCAGTAGGAATGCTGAGGCTTGCATAATTCTGGAAACAGCAAAAGAACAGTAGCTGACTCGATTCCCAGAGTCCCTCTGCTAATCCTCATGTTAGGCTCAGAAATAATGGATAACATGAATCTGAAAGGATAATTAAATATCTAGATGCATCAGGGGTGGGGCAGAAGGAAAGCTCATTAGCACAGTCTATCTGCTAGCCTAGTCCATAACTTTTTGTATCTTAGCATTACATTCAGCCACAGGAGAAGGAGAAGAAAGACTTCCACACGGGCAAATCAATTTCTTGCTGACTCAGGAGGCAGGAGCAGAGCCCATTTTTACACCTTCCTCAACCTCAGCTGTGCTTCTGCACCACAAAAGCCAGAAAATATTTCTTCTTGCTACTGAATAGTATGGAAATTGTGAAGATCTTGCCAGAGCAGTGACATTTTTCTGTTTTAGTCTGAACTTTTCAATTCTGTTATTACAGAAAAGTACATAAGAAGCAGGCACTTTAATAAGTGTGCCCTATAGCTATTTCAAAGTAGTTACATATTTGGGAGGAAATAAGGTTTTCTGCCAGCCAGCTTTCAACGACGCTCTATCATTTTGACTTTTTCAGGATAAACCTTGCCCTCATTTACACAACTTTTTTCCCCACCATCCTTGGCCATTGAAACATGAAGTTAATGATCTGCAAGATGTGTTAAGACGTTACGTTGTGGTTTCATTTTTAAAGTCATTTTGCATGTGTTTTGTGGAAGAGAGACAATAGCAAGGTGTTGTTCAGCTGGTAAACTCAATTCTTTCAACATAGTAAAGTTTCATTTTCATTGACCAACAGGGCTCAAGGAAAGTCTCTGTGTCATTGGAAATGGTTTCATAGTAGCAGCTTTGGAAGTAGTGCTGTTTTTTTAATGCGTATGTAGAGATTGAGTTGAAGGGACACTGGGGAACAGAGCTCCCCTTGTTTTTAAAGAAAAAACTGCATGCAATAAACTTACACTTCCAGCTCTCTGCTATAGTCCATGGTCATCCAGTTTATAGTTCTACAGTAAAGCCCAAGCATATGGAATTTAATCACAGCATCATGGAAAAAACATTTTGTGTCAATATCTATTCATCTTCATAATAAAATACCCAAATGAAGATCTTTAGGGATTAAGTTTTATAAGAGCAGCAAAGAGTCCTGTGGCACCTTATAGACTAACAGATGTTTTGGAGCATGAGCTTTCGTGGGTGAATACCCACTTCGTCGGATGCAATTATAAAGCTTTATAAGTTTACCATTAAAGTGGATAAAACAGGGTTTATAAATCAAGTCAGTCTTTATCATAGATTGACTGACAAAAGCAGTGGTTGTATCTCTAGTTCCCTGGGTTCTTTTTCTTCCCTTTTTTAAAGATGGGCACTATATTTGCCTTTTTCAAATTGTCCAGTACCTCCCCTGATCGCCATGAATTTTCAAAGACAATGGCCAATGGTGCTGCAATCACATCAGCTAACTCCCTCAGCACTCTTGGATGCATTAGATTTGAACCCAGGGACTTGTGCATGTTCAGTTTTTCTAAATAGTCCTTAACCTGTTCTTTCACCACTGAGGGCTGCTCACCTCCTCCCCATACTGTGTTGCCCAGTACAGCAGTCTGGGAGTTGACTTTGTCTGTGAAGACCGAGGCAAAAAAAGCATTGAATACTTCAGCTATTTCCACATCATCTGTCACTGTGTTGCCTCCCCCATTCAGTAAGGGTCCCACACTTTCCCTGACCTTGTTCTTGTTGCTAACATACCTGTAGAAACCCTTCTTGTTACCCTTCACATTCCTTGCTAGCTGCAACTCCAGTTGTGCCTTGGCCTTACTGTTAAAACCCTGGATACTCTAGCAATATTTTTATACCACTCCCTAGTCATCTGTCCAAATTTCCACTTCTTGTAAGCTTCCTTTTTGAGTTTAATTTTCACTGTTAAGCCAAGCTGGTTGCCTGCCATATTTGCTATTTTATCTGCACATCAAGATGGTTTGTTCCTACACCCTCAGTAAGGCTTCTTTAAAATACAGTCAGCTCTCCTGGACTCCTTTCCTCCCCATATTAGCCTCGCAGGGGATCCTGCCCATCAGTTCCCTAAGGGAGTCTAAGTCTGCTTTTCTGAAGTCCAGGGTCTATATTTTGCTACTCTCCTTTCTTCCTTCTGTCAGGATCCTGACCTCAACCATCTCATGGTCACTGCTGCCTAGGTTGCCACCCACTTTTACTTCCCCTACAAATTCTTCTCTGTTCGTAAGCTGCAGGCACATTACATTAGATTTCAACCAGAGTTTAGATTTAAGGTCTAATCAAGGCTAGTGTTTGGGTTTTAATTCACACGTGCCAAATTTTCACAAGTTTTTCTAATGAAAATATGCTCCAGGATGGTGGCGTGAAATCAGGACAAGAAGTTATTCTTGAACAAATTCAACCAAATCTAAACTAAAACTGAAAAACAAGTTCTTTCTGATTTAGGATCCCAATCAGAGCAGAACATAAAGGAGCCATCCTGGTCATAGGATCCTCACCTTGTGTTGTCTGCAGGCTGCTCAAACAATTTTTATAGTGGGGGTGCTGAGAGCCATTGAACCAAATTGTAAACCCTGCATATAATGGAATCTACCTGAAGCTACTACTTGACTCCTAAGCCTCTGCACAGGTCTCTCCCCCTAGTATTCTCCTGCATCCTATATTCATAGACTAGAGGGGAAGCCAAACTGCATATGCTTTTCTTAAACCCACAATCTCAATTTTGTCTCAAGTGTATGGGGGTTCATGGAAAAGTTCATTGTAGATAACAATTACCTGTTGACTGTCAAAGTATATTATATTACCAAATACTTAGCTGATATACAGTACCTTGCAATGTACAGTACCTATCTATTTTACTTTTCTTGTTGGGATTATAAAAAAAGCACTTGATGAGGGGCAAATAAAGTCTTTATTTACAAGTTTGACTCACATAATTATTTGCTAGCCACAGTACACATCAAATTACTTTGAGCGGCATACTTATTATGATGAGTGGCAAAGTATCGTCATGATCTTGTAGCTAAAACAAAGGAGTTGAAGTGAAGAGACCAGTAAAAAGGGAATATCTCCATCTCACTAATGGCATAAATAACTTGAGAATCTCATGATTGCCAACTCAGATAGTTTTATCATGAGTCCCATAGTATTTTGTCAAGTATCAGAGCGGTAGCCATGCTAGTCTGGATCTGTAAAAAGTGACAAAGAGTCCTGTGGCACCTTATAGACTAACAGAAGTATTGGAGCATAAGCTTTCATGGGTGAATACCCACTTCGTCAAACATATTCACCCACAAAAGCTTATGCTCCAAAACTTCTGTTAGTCTATAAGGTGCCACAGGTCTCTTTGTTGCTTTTTACATAATATTTTGTGTTCTTCTTAAAGCCTCAGCTCCTTTTAAAAAAGTAAGTTTCTAATCCTCATGTTCACAGAGAAAAGCTTCAAAACATCACCCCTAAAGGCTTAAACACTAGAAAGAAAATAAAAAGAATGCACAAATTACTCTTCTAAAAATCTTAGGATTGTTGGAGCCTGACTCATTATTTTTGCGCACTTGAGGTTGGCCATACTGAAATTTTCTGAAGGAAGGTGCTATATTTGTGAAAACTGTGCTATGTAACAAAACAAAACAAATGTCCGTGTTGAGCAATATTTAAACTTTTTTTCTATCCCTCAAGAATGAGTTGAATACTTTGTATTATCTGAATGTTTTCTGGATCATCCTTTTCAGTTCCGCTCTAGCAAAGGCTATGTCTGCACCATGTGCTAGGAGTGTAATTCCTCGTCTCATGTACACATACTTGCACTAGATCTCAGCAAGCTAGCACAAGTGAAAATATCTGTTTAGCTGTGGTAGCACAGATAGCAGCAGTGGAGGCACAGCTGAGCCATGCTGAGAACATGCTCATTAGTTTCAGGCTGGTTTGCACTAAGTATAGCTCAGCCATGCCTCGGTTCTGCTGTTATGGCTACGCTGCTACTGATACCCATGCTAGCTCAATGAGAGCTAGTGAGAGTGTATGTTCATGAGCAGGGGAATCAGACTTCTAGCACTGGACACACTGAGAAGAAGAATAAATGCTTGGTTTAACTGAGTTCAGAGCACGTTGTTTTTTTAAAGCCATACCCACTATGGACATTGAGTGTTCTGTGTAGAGAGGTGCTGTAAGCACAGTGTGTTATAGCTTGTACAATGCCTATTGATGCAGCTGACAGAGTTGCAGTGTAATGTAGTAGCTAAGGGCCCCTGCCTTCTGAGGTGGTGCATGTTGTTTAAATTTTAGCAAAGAAGTACACAGCTTTAGTTACGTCGTGGTCAAAAGTGTGAATGTTATTAACGTAAATAGTGAAATAGCCAATATTAACAAATGCACTCTTCATTCACAGAGTCCTGGCAAAACTGCAGCTGCTGGGAAGATATAAGTGAATGTAAGGTAGTCTTTTTTCCTCAGAGCTCATGCAGTACTTGCATGATTCTAAGTTATTGGGTCTTTTTTCCTCTGTGTCATTGGTTTCTGATGGGACATGCCTCATGACCAAGCTCTGCTTGGTGAGACTTGGAGAATCTCTATCGAAATCAGCAGTTCTCAGTCTTTATTCTACATTTTTGGCACTTATTACACCACAATAACTTCTCAACTAAAATGCTGCAATATCTGCACTAGAAATAGGTATGTTTTTGCCAAATAGCCTAAGTGTTGCATCATGATTTAGAGTGATTGACTGTCATTTTTCTTTCCTATTGTATGT
The DNA here is from genome assembly GCF_003597395.2 of Chelonoidis abingdonii. Classification (NCBI taxonomy): domain Eukaryota; kingdom Metazoa; phylum Chordata; order Testudines; family Testudinidae; genus Chelonoidis; species Chelonoidis abingdonii. The sequence continues at coordinate 106,852,010 of NC_133770.1, read as the reverse complement.
TTGAATACTTGTAATCTGGAATTACTACAATAACAGTGTTGGTGTCACTAGGTAGAATTCTTCTTGCTTGAGGCCTGTGTGAACCAAAGTACCTCCATGTTAGAAGCCTTTGTGTTAGCCTCACTAAACTTTTGTAACTTTCTGTAGTAATGTGCTGACTGTAACCACCTGTGTTATGAGCTGACTGCTAAACAATAAGGCCGTAGTTAGCAGGGCCGGTTAATACTAGATACTGCTAATACTAGATAAGATAGACAAAAAGCAGATGTTATGGCCAAGGCCATGTGCCTGAGAAAGTAGCCCACACAATGGATAGCACAGAAAGAAAGATACAAGAGGCGGGGTATAAATACTAGTGCCCAGCCTGCGTGCGCTATGCAGGTTTTGAGATTGTTATTTCTCCCTTGCACCTTATTTGAGCTCAAATAAAGTTGTGTTTTGCTTCTCCACCCTGGTGTGTTTATTCGAGCCGAGCACACCGGGCCACGAACCACTGTTGCTTGGCCTCTGGCACTTTGTGTCAGCAACAACAGTCAGTACTGAAATACATCATCTTTGACAAGAAGGCTACATGGCTCTAACTAAAATCTCAGAGCTATCTGTGCTTTGGTAATGTTAAAGTCAGGATATCAGTGGGTAGCATGGCAGAGGAGAAGAGAGAAGAATATTTCCACGGACATGAATATTACACCAGGCACTGATCCTGCAAGGGAATCCAATCTTGTTCATCCTTATGTCTGCCCAAAGTCCAGGGGTGACTCTGGCTTTTTTGCTGCCAAGCAAAAACAAACAAACAAACAAACAAACAAACCTGCGCAGCAGGTGGAACAGCATAGGGGGCGGGGGAGGAACCAACCTGTCGCCTGGCTGGAGCAGCAGGAGGACAGCCGGCGGGTATTCCGAGAAACTTGTCTGCTGGCGGGAGCATAAAGGGCGGTGGCGGCGGGGTGAAACAAACCTGCCTGTGGGCCAGTCGGAACAGCAAAGGGAAGCAAAAACAAAAAGAAAAGAAAATACTTGTGGGGCGGCAGGAGTGCAGGTGCAAGGGGACTCCCAGCCCTGCAGACCCTGGGCAGCGGAGTGCACAGCCCAGCTGGGCGGTAGGGAGAGGGAGAGAAAGAAGTGGGCGGCCAGGGCTTCTTTAAGCAAGGCACTCGTCACGCTGCCCCGCCCGCCGTGCCGGCGGCTGGGAGGGCTCCCCACCGCTCCAGTGGGCAGGCTGCCGTGCTGGACTTGCTGCAGACTTGGCACCAGTCCCAGCAGCTCCCCTTCTCCACGCCGCTGCCCCTTACAGGACAGCAGGAGCAGCAAACCAAAAGAAAAAAACCTGCAGGGGCGGTGGAAGTGGCGAAGCACAAACAAAAAAAAAAAGGATTGGGCGGAATGCCGCCCTTTGGAATCTGCCGCCCCAAGCACCAGCTTGCTCGGCTGGTGCCTGGAGCCTGCCCTGGCAAAGTCCCACTGAAGTCAGCGGGACTACAGATGGGCACCTAGGTCTTCCTTTGTGGAGCTAATTGCAGGACGAGGGACTGAATTTGCATGAAAGATGCTATACAAAATGTATCTCAGAAAGCTTTACAGAGTTATATATAGTTACAGAACAATTATTATTACTTTTCTCGTATTTCGTTTCTTTCATCTATGGATCTCAAAAGTCTTCCCAAATATTATCTCCCAATTCTCCTGTGATATAAATAATATATAATATATACAGTAAATATAATAAATAGCAGAGGGTGAGGGAAAGTAAGAGACTGTACAGGCATCCAACATAATATTCTAGAAACTTTTAAAAAATGGCATAAGGACTACAGTATTTGGTCAGTTCAGTTATATGGACCAATCTCACTTAAACGTAATCAGGAAGTGCATGTATTTGTCAAGTTTTGTGCAACTCTGTGTCATTTTATGAAAATTATTTTAAAATGTGCAAGTTCACTGAATAATGTGAATATTTGCAGATCATTTTTATATTGCTATAAACATCTGCTTAAGGTTGATACACTTTGTCCCAAACAGTGACGGGAGTAGAACATGGAGCGGCCCTCTGAGTTATATAACAGGAACTTAAAGGTACAGTTCCCCATAGGAGGACACTGAAGGTTTGTCAGAGTTTTGGGTTGTGGGAAACGGGATCAGCTGACTTTGTTGGCCTGTCTGTGTGGAAAGTGGGTGTGAGGACTGAGAGAAGATGGGGCTGGCTGGAGAGAGGGGCTTTGTGGGAGCTGGAGAGGATGAACACTTGGGTAGGAAGTTGCTGTGTCTCGGGAGAAGAGGAGGATATTTGGGTGGCCTTCTCTCCTTCCCAGGTTTGCCACAGCTTGTTTTGGAGCTGTGCCAGCCAGCTGGGAGCTCTAGAGTGAAGTGGATGGTGTTCCAGACTCCATTTCCTTCAGAGTCTGACTTCCACTGGTGCAAGCTGAAGAAATCCATGTCGTGGATTGGGTCCACAATGTGCATTCATTGCTCATACAATATTTGCATTGCCAGTGAGAGAATTTTCATACATCTTATTTCTTTTGTTTTTATAAAAGTAGCAGTCTTTAACTATTCTCTTTGACGGTTGTGGATATTGTTTTTTGTCCTATTTGCTTTAACTCCTTTGAGCTGGCAAGCAACCTAGTGTTACACACACAAATAACCAAAATATGCCTTCTGAATCCCTAAATACCATGTATTTCATTTGCCTTTTTTCCAACACAGCTGGTCATCTACAGGGATGCCAGAGCAAGCTACTTCAAAGTCTACGCCTTATGTTTGGGCAAGGTGATAAAATCACATCTACTGAGTATGTGCCATGTCTGCTACTTGATTTAATTTATATCCTGAGTGATAGAACTTAATCTTCTGAAAAATTTTCATTAAATACTTCATGTCAGACAGGGTTTAAGTACTTACTATGATTTATTGTACTAGTTTTGAATATGTGTTTCCACAGAAGCCTTCAAACAAACAAAAAAACTGAAGTAGGCATGTCAATTTTTAAAAAATTCTTTGTATTAATAACACAATAGTATAACATTTTAAAGCAGATTATGTCAAGGTTTTAAAACCCTAGTATTTGTTGAGTTCAGTGAGGAGGATAGACTGGACAGAAAGCATAAAGAGTAATCTTCAATACTGACCCCAGAATATTTTAGTGTAAGGGGTCTTAGGTTCTGGTCTCAGAAAGATTTGAGCACATGAATAGTCCAGTTTAAGTGAAATTCTCGCTGATCCTGATTCAGTAAGATAGTTTAAACATCTGCACAACTTTAACCATGTGAGTAATACCATTGATTTCAGTAGAATGACTTGCATATTTGAGCTAGCCACAGGCTTAAAACCTTGCTCCCCTATGTTAATTTACTAGGCCATCTTAAAGCTTATTACTACCATTTCTAAACACGCAAAGTCAAATTTTAGATCTGGTCTGGAATTTTTTTAAAGGTTTCTCAGGTCTGGGATGGAATTTCACAGGAAAGAGATACTCCAGTGCTCAGTAAAAGCAGCAGAGAATCCTGTGGCACCTTATAGACTAACAGACGTTTTGGAGCGTGAGCTTTCGTGGGTGAATACCCACTTCGTCAGACGCAGGTAGTGGAAATTTCCAGGGGCAGGTATATATATGCTAGCAAGCAAGCTAGAGATAACGAGGTTAGTTCAGTCAGGGAGGGTGAGGCCCTGTTCTAGCAGTAGAGGTGTGAAAACCAAGGGAGGAGAAACTGGTTCTGTAATTGGCAAGCCATTCACAGTCTTTGTTGAGTCCAGAGCTGATAGTGTCAAATTTGCAAATGAACTGAAGCTCAGCAGTTTCTCTTTGAAGTCTGGTCCTGAAGTTTTTTTGCTGCAGGATAGCCACCTTAAGGTCTGCTATAGTGTGGCCAGGGAGGTTGAAGTGCTCTCCTACAGGTTTTTGTATATTGCCATCCATTGCTCAGGGCACTGGACTGGGATCTGATCTAGAGCAGGGACTGACCTTGGGTCTTTGCCATCCAAGATGAGTGCTCTAACCACTGGGCTACTCACAGTTCTCTTAGGAGCAGGACCTCCCTTTCTTATGCTTTTTTTTTCAGGTAAAATCTAGAAAGGTCTTGCTTTTCTTTTGATGAGGGGGAAAAAAAACAAATTTTGAAACTTCAGAATGTTTTGTGAAACAGAATTCTTGATTTAGCACCAGTCCTATCAAGTTCCCTATTAAAATATATGGCAGATCTCCATTTACTTCACTTGATTTACATTCATTTACAGCAAATCTGAATTTGACCTACCAAATTAAAAACAAAATGGAATTAGAATTAGAAATTCACTATTTGCTTTTTACTAATAGTTTTCTAAATTCACTGGGCCAGTTCCTCAGCTGGCATAAACTGACAAAGCTCCATTGACTTGAAATCAACAGTTTGTGCTAATTTACATAAACTGATCATCTGGCCCACTGTTTCTACAAACATTCCAGTCAATAATAGAATTGAAAACAATGGGAAAATAAAGACAGAAAAAGAGAAAATACTGCCTTAGCAAACTCAGTTTTACATTTGAGCAAATATTCTTTTAAAAAAAAATAATTGCCCACTTCTCTTCAAGAAGCATATGGCATACCGGGTTTAAAAAGCAAGAAACCTCACCCATGTTAATTGTATCAGGCAGTGGATTAAAAGTGGTTGTTAAATTATAATTCTGAATAGCATGCTGCTGAAACTTGTTCACAATGTACTTTTCATTGTGATAACTGGAACATTGAAAATATGTTGGTAAATATCATTGAAAAGTTTTGTTAGGCTATAAAAATCCTAGGTTGGAAAACAGCTTGCCACCTGAAGCAAGAGGCTCCAACTTGTTGGAACTCCTCTTTATTATATGGCTGAATGACTCTTGCAACCGCAAAATGCTGTGAATAATAATCTTGGCTAACACTTTATGTGTAAGGTGGATGTCATCCTGACCTCCTTTCATTGGAATTTCACAGCAAGATTCTAAAATACAAGTAAATTTCAATTCAGCTATCTTGGGACTCATTGCAAAGACGATAATGCTAGACACACTTTCAACTCTTTACCAGAAAAATCATGAGTGAGGTTTATTTGGGGGCAGAGAGGCAAAGGAGGATTTACTGAATCTTTTCTTGAGAAGGCATTAAAGGAAAACTGCCTTCTCAAATATTTGAAAATAATTGTCTTACTGATTTGGGGCCCAACCTTACAAGGAGCTGAACTCCCTCAATTCTCATTAAAGTCATTGGGAATTGAGGGTGCCATTATTAATCATGCCGTATGTCTGGAATATAGGCTGATATTAACAGGACTGTGTTTATTCAACAATCTTATTAGTTGTCACTGGATTTGACCTTCACTACTGGGTTCAGTGGATAACTCAAACTGAACTGAGTTTGTTGACCTTCAGGGCAAGGAGTAAGCTCATGTTTGAGATAGGGCATCACAGTGTGTTAGATGCAAAAAAAATGTTGTCAGTAGTAAGATTCTATTTTACATCAATATATCTAACTTTAAGAATCCAAGTATGAAATATTTTTTAAAATGATTTTTCCTTAAATTACTTTAGATACTCCTAAATTGTAAAAAAAATCTTATCTGATCACCATAAAGATACATTTTACTTGTTTTATATTAAAGGACTTGATTTTTACATTTGTAATTTATTTTCAGACTTTGGTTCTTAAAATGATATTGATGTAAATCAGGATATTACTTTGTCACAGAATTTGACTTTTTTGCAGTGCTGAGCTTTGTGACTAATGGCAAGATAACTTTTTCACTTGTCATTTGTCTTTTTTTTTTGACAGTTCCTATTTTTGCAATTTAATTGTAATCGCTGTTTTTGCATATGTGAACAGAGGATATGAGGGCACAGGAATTTAAGGAAAATACTAGCAAAAGGAAAATTTTGAATTTGTAATCCTAAGACTTCAAATAAGAAATATTAATCTAAGAATCAAACTCTTCTAGTCAGGAAACAAAAACAATACCATGTCATAAAGTTTAAGGCCAGAAGGACCACCAGATCATCTAGACGATCTCCTGCATATCACACCACCGCCCAGCAACTGCACACTAAACTCAATAACCAAAATTAGGCCAAAATATAACTGTTCCCAGTAGACTAAACCATTATGTGATGCAGGTAGAGAATAGGGGGGACCGAGGTGAATCAATCCCTGAGGAACCTGCAATGGCAGGGAATTGATTAAATGAGATATACCCACATAATCACACCAAGTGACCTGCACTCCATCTGCAGAGCAGGGATCGGCATCCTTTGGCACATGGGCTGCCAGGATAAGCACCGTGGCGGGCTGCACTGGTTTGTTTATCTGCCGCATCTGCAGGTTTCGCCAATCGAGGCTCCCACTGGCTGCGGTCTGCCACTCCAGGCCAATAGGGGTGGCAGGAAGCGGCGGCCAGCACATCCCCCAGGCTGCGTGCCAAAGGTTGCCGATCCCTGCTGCAGAGGAAGGGGGAAAAAACAAAGGTCAGTGCCAATCTGACCTGGGTGAAAATTCCTTCCCAATGCCACATATTGTGATTAGTTAGACCCTGAACGTATAGCAAGAGCCAGCCAGCCAGCTAAGCACAGCACTTGAAAGAGAAAATGCTCAGTGCCATCTCAGAGCCCTGGCCTGCCTCATCCACTATGCCAACTCCAGCTGTGGCTTTCCCTGATGCTTCAGATGAAGAAGACAAAAGAAAGCAGAATACAATGGGAGGTAAATGTCCCATCCTGACCATTGCAGGTGTCTGGCTGAATTCCCAAAGCATGAGTTTTAGGAACATGAGACATAAACTAGAAGGGACTCCCAGGATTGCTGAGCCCTGCTACGCCAACATCACGATCCATCCTGGCATACAATCCCATTCAAAAATTTGTCTAGCTCTTTTTTAAACTTAATGTGTTTGCCTCCACAAGTCCTCTTGGGTAGCTGTTCCAGAACCTCATTCTTCTGGTGGTTAGAAAACTTCTAATTTCCATCCTGAATTTGTTCTTGGCCATTTTATACCCATTTGTTCTTGTACCAACATTATCCTTTAGCTTAAATAACTGTTCACTCTCTGGTATTTGCATGCTCATCTATTTATGGAGGGTATTCATATTCCTTCTCAGCTGCCTTTTTTCCTAGGCCAAAAAATCCAAGCTTTTCCAGTCTCCTCGTATAAAATAGGCCCTCTATTCGCTAATCATCCTAATAGTTTTTCTCTGGACCTGTTCCAGTTTGAACTCCTCTTTCTTCAGCTTGAGTGACCAGAATTGTACACAGTATTTCGTATGAGTTCTTATTAGTTCCCTGTACAATGGCATTAACATTTCTCTATCTCTGCTAGAAGTGCCTTCCCTGACACATCCTAGGATCACATTTGCCTTTTTCACAGCTGCATCAGATTGGTGGCTCACCATCACCCTGTGATCTTCCAACACACCCAGGTCTTGCTCCTCTCTTGCTTTCAACAGATGAGCTCTCTGCTTGCAGCAGAAATTCTTATTATTTGACCTTACTTACATTTTGTATTATTGAATTTCTGCGCATTTTACTCCAGTCTTCAAAGTCATCCAGGTCTTCATGTATAATGTTCCAATCCTACTCTGTATTGATGAAACCTCCCACCTTAATATCATCAGCCAACTTCATTATCAAACTTCTATATTTTGTGCCAAGATAATTAATAAAAATATTGAATAAAGTTGTTGTTAAGACTGATCCTTGAAGAACTCCACTTATACCCTCCTCCCATCTGAAAGCTCACCCTTTAGCCCAACCTGTTTCTCTTCTTTAGCCAGGTCCTTATTCCATCTCACATGTTTTCTGCTAATCACATCTTCTCTAATATAACTAATAATTTCCCATGTGGTACTGTGTCAAATGCTTCACTGAAGTCCAAGTATATTAGCTATACCACATTTTCATTATCTAAAAAAACAGGTATTTTCCCAAAAAAGGAAAACAGGCATGTCTGGCATAATTTGGTAAATACATATTGCTTTACATCCTCTTTTCTATTTACCTCTATTAATTTAATTATTCTTTCTTTCACAATTTTTCAGTCTTGCATACTACTGAGGCTATACTAACTGGTCCGTAATTGTTTGGGATCACTTTTTTCCCCTTTCTTAAATTTAGCTATTCTCTGGTCATATGATACTACCCCTGAATAGATAGATTTATTAAAATAACATTGCTACCAGATTAGCAATCTCTTGTATCAGTGCTTTCAGTATTCTGATATGGAAATTATCTAGTCCTCAAGAGTTGAGCAAATTACGCTCTTTGAGAGTTTTTTTCCAATTTCAAATATGGAAATGTCCATTTCTATATGCTCATTACCATCAGCAATCCTGCCTTCATGCCAAAGTACTCATTCCGTTTTTGTGCCATGCCTAAATTAACTTTAATTTCCTCCCCAACCATGCTGCATAGCTGCCCAACTTCATCCTTCCTTGTACTCTTTTTATTTATACAACTAAAAAAAATCTTATTTATTTTCATTTCCTTGGCTAATTCAGATTTTTAGTAAGTCTCACTTTATTCCTACCTTTCTTAAACTCCAGGATGTAGCTTTCTTTGCTGATCAATTACTTTTCCCATTTCCTGTAGGCTCTCTGCTTACTCCTAATAATCTTTTTGACGTGGGTATTTGATCAGCTGGATCTGGGAGCCTGTCTCTACAAGTTCCCCCCATCCCTTTTGTCATAAACAGATAGTTAAGGGTTAATGTCTCTTTTACCTGTAAAGGGTTAAGAAGCTCAGTAAGGCTGACACCTGATCAGAGGACCAATAGGGGGACAAGATACTTTCAGAACTTGGTGGAGGGAAGTCTTTTGTCGGGGGTGGGGGTGTTCACTCTTGGGACTAAGAGGGACCAGACATCAGGCTCTCCAAATCTTTCTGAATCAGTCTCTCATGTTTCAAACTTGTAAGTAATAGCCAGGCAAGGTGTATTAGTCTTATTTTTGTTTTCTCAACTTGTAAATGTTCCTTTTTTGCTGGATTTTACCTCTGTTTGCTATAACTTTAAACCTAAGGCTAGAGGGGGTTCCCCTGGGCTATATGAATCTGAATATCCCGTAAAATATTTTCCATCCTGATTTTACAGAGATGATTTTTTGATAGACTCATAGACTCATAGGTCAGAAGGGACCAATATGATCATCTAGTCTGACCTCCTGCATAAAGCAGCCCACAGAATCCTACCCATCCACTTCTATAAACCCCTAACCTATGTCTGAGTTATTGAAGTCTTCAAATTGTGGTTTGAAGACCTCAAGCTACAGAGAATCCACCAGCAAGTGACCCATGCCCCACACTGTAGAGGAAGGCGAAAAACCTCCAGGGCCTCTGCCAATCTGCCCCAGAGGAAAATTCCTTCCCGACCCCAAATATGGCAATCAGCTAAACCCTGAGCATGTGGGCAAGACTCACCAGCCAGCACTCAGGAAAGAATTCTCTGCAGTAACTCAGATCCCATCCCATCTAACATCCCATCACAGACCACTAGGCTACTTACTGCTGATAGTCAAGCTCATTGCCAAATTAAGCTTCCATCATACAATCTCTTCCATAATTATAAGCTTAGGCTTAAAGCCAGATATGTCCTTTTTGCCCCACATCCCTTGAAGGCTGTTCCAAGAACTTACCTCTAATGGTTTTAGAACCATCGTCTATTTCAAGTCTAACTTCTAGTGTCAGTTTAACCCATTTGTTTTCGTGTCTACATTGGTACTGAAGCTTAAATAATTCATCCTCCCCTAATATAATCGTCTGATATATTTTAAAGAGCAAAGCTATCCGCCTCAAACTTTTTTGGTTAGGCTAGAACAAGCCAAGCTCTTTTGAGTCCCTTTCATACAGACAGGTTCACATTCGGTACGGATCATCCTAGTAGCCCGTCCTGAATCCAGTTCCAGTTTGATTCATCCTTTTAACATGGAACAGAATGCACACAGTTTCAGATGAGGTCTCACCAGTGCTAGTATAACAGGTACTAACACTCCTTATCTTGCTGGAAATACCTGCTGATGCGTCCCTAAAAACTGCATTAGTTTTTAACAGGCCATATACATTGGCGGCTCATAGTCATCCTGTGATCAACAATTATCGGGTCCTCTCTGCTCCTCTGTGTTCACAACTGATCGTCCCCATTTATAACTAAAATTTTATTATTACTATGCATTGACCTTTGACTTTTCCACTATTCAATTTCATCTATTCTATTACTCGCAGTTTACAAGGTCATCCAATCTTCCTGTATGATATCCGGTCTTCTCTGTGTTAGAATACTCCAGCTTTTGTCATCCACAACTTTATTAGCAAAATTCCTGCTTTTGTGGCAAGGTCAGTAAATAAAAAGGTTAAATAAGATGTCCCAAACTGATCCTTTGAGGAATCACTAGTACCTTTTCCAGCTGACAGTTCACCTTCAGTACGACCCGTTGTAAGTCTCGCCTTTAACCAGTTCCTTATCCACTTTCAATTTTATGTTGATCTCCATTTTCCAATTTAAACTTATAATTCCCATGTGGACCATGTCAAATGCCTTACTGAAATCGAGGTAGATAGATTACTGCATTTCCTTTGTCTAAATAATTGTCACTTCTCAAGAAGGAAAGTCAGGTTGGTTTGGCACGATCTACTTTTGTAAAAAACCATGTTGTAATTTGTCCCAATTACCATTGACCTAATGTCTTAAATCTTTCCTCGTCAAATAATTTTTTCCAAGACCGTTGCAATACTACAGTGTCAAACTAACGAGGCCTATAGTGTACCGGGATCACTTTTTTTCCTTTCTTAAGAAGAACCATCGCCTCTCAGACAATTCTACTAGTCGTACGGTACACCTGAGTTTACTGATTCATTAAAAATTCTTGCTAATGGGCTTGCATTCATGTGCCAGTTTCTTATATGCTTGGTGCAATTATGCTGAGCTCCGATTTTGTCCATAAGCTGTTCAAGTTTGGCTTTTCCTCAGATGTGGTAATATCTATCTCAATAGCTCACTCCCATTGTCATCTTCCATTATCCTAACTCCTCATATAGCTTATTAAAGATGAGGCAAAGATTTATTTAGATTTGGGCCATGTCTAGGTTATCCTTAACCTCCAATTCCATCCTCAATTTTAGCGGTCCACTTCTTTTCTTTGTTTCCTTCTTATTTATATGCTAGAACTTTTACTATTGGTTTTGCTTCCCTTTGCAAGGTCCACCTACGTGGCTTTTAGCTTTCTCACTTTATCCACTACTGTTCTGATCTCACTAAGGTAGTTTCCTGCTATCCCAACCATCTTCCACTCCTTGTAGGCTTTCTGCTTTTTCTTAATCACGTCTCCTGATGATGCTTGCCATCCAGCTTGGTTACAACTCCTGCCTATGTTTTTTTTTTTCCCCCCTTTCTTGGATGCAGGCTTCTGATATGTTTTGCGCTTTGATAAAGTAATTCCAGCCTCCTTCCAATTTAGATCACATTCTTCAGTCCAATCCACCTCGCTACTAATTTCTTATTCTTAAAAGTTAGACCCTTTTGAAGTTACACACCTGTCCCAGATCTATTTTGTTTTCCTCCATCTATTGAATGAATTAGCTATGATCACTCGAACAAGGTTGTCCCCTAAACCATTTTCACGAGGTCTCACTAATCACCAAAACAAATCTGAAATGGCATCACTCTCATTGTTGGTTTTCAACATTACTTGGAAGAAATCCATCAGCTATCACATCACAGAAAAATCTTGAGCCGTATTATTCTTACTAGCAACTTGTAATCCAGTCTATATTGGAAAGTTAAAATCTCCCATGATCACATTTTCATTTTTCTTTAATTAAAAGCTTTCTTTTTAAGACTGTGTGATTTTTCTTGTTTTAGTCCAAGGGGAATTGGATTGGATCTGGACTCACCAGGGATTGGTGGGGGGATGGTTAATTTCTCCTTGTTTTAAGATCCAAGGGATTTGGATCTGTATTCACCAGGGAATTGGTGAAGTCCCTCAAGGCAACCCAGGGGGAGGGGAAAGTTTTGGGGGGGACAGAGAGTGCTCCAGACACTGGAATTCTGAATGGTTGCAGTGTACCAGATTTAAGCTAGTAATTAAGCTTAGAAGTGTCCGTGCAGGTCCTCACGTCTGTACCCTAAAGTTCTGAGTGGGGAAGGAACCTTGACACCTTGTTTGTTATGGAAAGTGCAGATAGTTTTTGTATGGTTGATTTAAAAGAATTCTAAGCCTCTTCCACATTTCACCATTGATTTCTTTAACTAATTCAATTAGTTTCCCAGAGTCTGCCTTTTGAAATAAAAAATATTGTTTGTTACCTGGGTTCTGATTTTCCTTCCATTTTAATGTAAATGGAATCAATTTATGATCACTCTATCCAAGGTTATTTCCTACCATCAACTCTTCTATGATAATCTCACTGCTTACTAAAACCAAGTCTCCATCTCCTCTTGTTTGTTCAGTGATGATTTGATGAACAAACCGGTTGTCTGTCACATCCAGGAGTAACTGGGCCCTACCAGTATTAATAGCATTTATTCTCTAGTCTATATGGGAAGTTACAGACTTCAATTATGACACAATTCCCAGTAGTACTTATCTCTCTAGTAATCTTACGAAGATCTCTATCCACATCCAAATCTGACTCTGAGGATCTATAGCAGACCTCTAGCACTATCCCAACAGAACCTCTTTTACAATCATTCCCTAATGTGATTTTGACCCAAATGGATCTTGTTTAGTCCATACTATCTCTTCTTATTTCTTTACAGTTTACTATATCATTGATATACAACACTATCCCACCTCCTTAACCATATGAGCACATATACTTCAATACTAATATTCCAGTCATGAGTGCTGTTCCACCATGTTTCTGTAATATTTGGTTTGACCTCCTGCATTAGTAGTTCTAGTTCTTCCATTTAATACTAGACTCTGCATTCATGTACAAACATTTCAGTTGTTTCTCTCAGACTTCACGCAGTTTTCTAGCCAGAGTGGATATAGTCCTTTCACTAACTGTAGCACCTACCTGACTACTATACCAATCAATATTTGTAATATCTTTCTCCTTGCTTTCTCCATACTCTTACCAGCCATGATATAGCATGGCCAGAGGGCAGCAGGAGAGTGTTAGCAGGGAGCCTTATTCCCTGCAAGGGGAGGAAGGTTTGCTATAGATTAACTAGAGCACTTGAAGCCAGTTAGAGCACCTGAAGCCAATTAGAGCACCAGCAGTCAGTCATGTGATAAAACCCCCTGCTTCAGTCAGACAGTGTGGGAGTTGGAGCAGGAAGGTTTGGTTGGAGGAACCAAGGTTGTCCCTAAACATTTCTACACGAGGTCTCACTACTCACCAAACAAATCTGAAATGGCATCCTCTCATTGTTGGTTTTCAATCATACTTGGGAAGAAATCCATCAGCTATACATACCAGAAAATCTGAGCCTATTATTCTTACTAGCAACTGTAACCAGTCTATATTGGAAAGTTAAATCTCCCATGATCACTTTCTTTTTCTTTAATTAAAAAGTTTCTTTTTAAGACTGATTGATTTTTCCTTGTTTTAAGCTCCAAGGGGATTGATTGGCTCACTCAGGATGGTGGGGAGGTTAATTTCTCTTTGTTTTTAAGAATAAGGATTTGGGTCTGTATTCACCGGAATTGGTGAAGTCTCAAGCAACCAGGGGAGGGGAAAGTTTTGGGGGGGCGTAGAGGTGTCCAAGACATCGGAATTCTGAATGGTAGCAGTGTTACAGATTAAGCTAGATTAAGCTGAGAAGTGCTCGTGCCAGGTCCATATCCGTCTGTCCTAAAGTGTTGAAGTGGGGAACAGGAACAATTGACACCTGTTGGTAGTATGAGAACAAAGTGCACATGATAATTTTTGGTATGGGTTGGATTTAAAAGCATTTGACACCTCTTCATCGAGATATTTACTCACAGTTGATATTTGATTAACTAAATGTTCATGTTTTGACCAGAGTGTGAGCACTTGTTGAAATAAAACAGATATGGTTATCGTAGCTGGTTTGATATTTCTTCATTTTAGGTTAGAATGGAAGTCCTATTTATGTGTCATAGTCTAAATCATAAGTTATTTCTACCATAATCTTCTTATGATAATCTCACTGCTTCTCAAAGACAAGTCTCATCTCCTTCTTTGTTTGTCAGTGATGATTTGATGAACCAACCGGTTGTCTGTCACATCCAGGAGTAATGGGCCTACAGTATTAATAGCATTTAATTCTCTAGTCTATATGGGTAATTAGACTTCAAATTATGACACAATCCCAGTAGTACTTACTTCTCTAGTTTAATCTTACGAGAGATCTATATCCACATCCAAATCTTGACTTGATTGGGATCTAGATAGCAGACTCTAGCACTATCTTCCAACAGAACTCTTTTACAATCATTCCTAATGTGATTTTGACCCAAATGGATTTTTTAGTCACATCTTCTTTTATTTTTTACAGTTATATATCATGATATATCAACCTATCCCACCCGCTCCTTAAAACCATAATGAGCACAATATACTGTCAATACTAATATTCAGTCATGAGTGCTGTTCCACCATGTTTCTGTAATATTGGTTTGACTCTTGCATTAGTAGTTCTAGTTTTCCATTTAATACTAAGACTCTGCATTCATGTACAACTTGTCAGTTGTTTCTCTCAGACTTCAGCGCATGTTTTTTCAGCCAGAGTGGATATAGTCCCTTTACACTAACTGTAGCACCTCTGATACTATAACCAATCAATTTGTAATATTCATTTCTCTTGCCTTTCTCCATATCTTTACAGCATAATAGCATGGCAAGGGAGCGAGGAGAGTTGTTAGAGGGAGCCTTAATCCCTGCAAGGGAGGAAGGTTATAGACTATAGATTAAACTTAGAGACTTGAAGCCAGTTCGAGCACCTGAAAGCCAAAATTAGTAAAAGCAGTCAGTCATGTGAATTAAAACCTGTTATCAGACAGATGTGTGTGGAGCAGGAAGGTTTGGTGGAGCAGAGCAAGTCTGAAGGAGTTGGAGAAGAAAACAGTTTTTGAGAGAGACAAAAGAAAGTTTGGAGGAGTGCTTGCGGTGTGCTGAGAATCCAAAGAAACTCTAGGTAAGGGGCCCGGCTTGTGAGAAGAAGGAAGACCTCACAAGCTGTAAGGCAGGAGAGGGAGTAGCCCAGGGAAGGAACGCTAGTTAAGTGGTTCACCACAAACAAGGCCTGGTTGGGACCTGAAAGAGGGCAGCCCAGGTCCCTATCTCTCCTCTCCATCCTCTCAAAGGACATGTGGGTATTAAATATACGGCTCAGAGGAAAAATGGCGGCCTGAACTTCCCAAGAAGGAAAGCACGAGAACGCATATATCCGGCAATTTGCCAAACCACAGTGATGTTTTTTAATTCTACTATATATAATCATTTAGATGATTTTGTCCCGCTTTTGTACTGAAGGTGAATCTTGCTCCCGTTATGAAGTCTCTCAATCCTCTTTCATTCCTGTTAAAATCCCTTCTTATCAGTCAGCAGCCTTGCTTCCCAGAAGGGTAGTACCGGAACAAGTGAGTCCATCAGTAAGAGCGTGTTTTTTTTTCATAAAAATGTGGTCGATGGTTGATCATTACAAAACCTACTTATATCACCATGTCCTGACAATCTTGTTGATGTCATTATCTCTCACTCTCACTTTCCTTCTCTAGGGCAAAATATTACAACAAAGCTTACTGACTCTCTTCTTAAGCATCTTACTAGCTAGTGTGGTATTCCTTGATCCATTCAATAGGAATTCAGCAATATCATTTGTCCATATCAGAAATCAATGGATTTCGTTTCATCAGATACTTTTCAACATTATGTCCACATCTAATCTTGCTCGGCAGACGACCTCACTTGCGGGCCCCATCTAGTACCTTTGCCTATTATTGATGTCCCTTTCGAGAGGATAGCCATGGACATAGTGGGCCCATTAGAAAAATCGGCACGGGGCCACCGAAACGTACTAGTCATCCTTGATATGCCACGCGGTATCCAGAGGCCCATTCCTTTAAGAAACCCCACATCCAAGGCAATAGCAAAAGAACTACTACAGGTTTTCGCCAGAGTGGGCATCCTAAGGAGATCCTGACAGACCAGGGAACCCCGTTCATGTCAAAACTAATGAAAGACTTATGTGCCCTGCTCCGCATCCAGGCCATACGGACCTCAGTCTACCATCCACAAACAGATGGACTGGTCGAGCGATTTAATTCTTAAAAGTACCTAAAAGTATGATCCGGAAGGTGGTAGCACAGGATGGAAAAGACTGGGATACCCTTCTACCGTATCTAATGTTCGCTATACGGGAAGTTCCCCAGGCATCCACGGGTTTTTCTCCCTTTGAACTATTATATGGACGCCACCCACGCGGGATATTAGATATCGCCAAGGAAGATTGGGAGGAACAACCCAACCCAGGAAAGAATGTCATTGAGCATGTGACACAGATGAGAGAGCGAATAACTCGAGTAACCCCGATAGTACGGGAACATTTGGAAAAAGCACAAGAGGCCCAGCGGACATATTACAACCGTCGGGCGAAAAGTACGGAGATTTCAGCCGGGGGAACGGGTGATGGTGTTAGTACCGACAGCAGAAAGCAAACTCTAGCCAGCTGGCACGGACCATATGAGATAGTGGAAGCCATTGGGGAAGTGAACTTATAAGGTTAGACAACCAGACCGCCGGAAGCCAGAGCAAATCTACCACATCAACTTACTGAAGCCCTGGCATGACATAGGAGAGACGTGTCTGGTCATTCGAGGAGCTCTACCCTCAGACAGACGACCCACAGGGACAGGTAAAGATATCTCCTGAATTAACCCCAGAACAACGAACAGAAGTCATTGAAATGATCCACCGGGAACCAGGACGTATTCTTGTACACAACCGGGCCGAACGACACTAGTCCAACATCATATTGTCACCAGCCCCGGAGTAAGGGTGATGACGTAAGACCATTCCGCGAATACCGGAAGCTAAAAGGGAAGAAATTAGGATGGAAGTGAAGAAGATGCTGGAACTCGGGGTCATTGAAGAATCCCACAGCCAGTGGTCCAGTCCGATCGTCCTAGTCCCCAAGCCTGATGGCACCCTGAGGTTTTGTAATGACTTCCGGAAATTGAATGAAAGTATCCCACTTCGATGCTACCGATACCACGCATTGATGGAGCTAGTTGATCAGTTAGGCAAGGCCTGATACCTAACCACTCTGGATCTGACCAAAGGATATTGGCAAATTCCCCTGGCCAAGGATGCCAAGGAAAAGACTGCCTTCTCTACACCCGATGGCCTGTTTCAATACACTGTCCTCCCTTTCGGACTCCATGGGGCCCCTGCAACATTCCAAAGACTTATGGATAAGCACAGAGCAGTTGAAGGAGTTGGAGAAGAAAACAGTTTGAGAGAGACCAAAAGAAAGTTGGAGGAGTGTTGCGGTGTGCTGAGAGAATCCAAAGAAACTCTAGGTAAGGGGCACCTGGCTTGTGAGAAGAAGGAAGACCTTCACAAAGCTGTAAGGCAAGGAGAGGGAGTAGCCCAGGGGAAGGAACGCTAGTCAAGTGGTTCACCACAAACACAGGGCCTGGTTGGGACCTGGAAAGAGGGCAGCCAGGTCCTTCTCTCCTCTCCATCCCTCTTCAAAGGACTATGTGGGTATTAAATATACGGCTCAGGGAAACATGGCGGCCTGAACTCTCCCAATGAAGGAAAGCACGAGACACGCATAATAGTACGGCAATTGCCAACACAGTGGCGATGTTTTTTTTAATTCCTCAATATATATTCATTAGATGATTTTGTCCCTTTTGTACTGAAGGTGAATCTTGCTCCCTGTGTATGAAGTCCTCATCGTTCTCTTTCATTCCTTGGTTAAAATCCTTCTTATCAGTCATGCAGCCTTGTCCAGAAGGTAGTACCCAGGAACAAGTGAGTCCATCAGTCAAGCAGCGTGTTTTTTTTCATAAAATGTGTTCATGGTTGATCATTACAAAACCTACTTTATACACCAGTCCTGACAATCTGTTTGATCGTATTATCTCCACTCTTCACTTTCCTTCTCTAGGGACAAAATATACACACAAACTTACTGAGCTTTCTACTTCCTTAAGCATGCTTACTAGCTAGTGTGTATCATCCTGACCATTCAATAAGGAATTTCAGCAATATCATTTGTCCATATGCAGCACAACAATGGATTTTTCCTGTTTCATCAGATACTTTTCAACAATTATGTCCACATTCTATCTTGTCACTGGCAGAAGCATGGCCAGAGGGCAGCAGGAGAGTGTTAGCAGGGAGCCTTATTCCCTGCAAGGGGAGGAAGGTTTGCTATAGATTAACTAGAGCACTTGAAGCCAGTTAGAGCACCTGAAGCCAATTAGAGCACCAGCAGTCAGTCATGTGATAAAACCCCCTGCTTCAGTCAGACAGTGTGGGAGTTGGAGCAGGAAGGTTTGGTTGGAGCACAGAGCAGTCTGAAGGAGTTGGAGAAGAAAACAGTTTTGAAGAGAGACAAAAAGAAAGTTTGGAGGAGTGCTGCGGTGTGCTGAGAAATCCAAAAGAAACTCTAGGTAAGGGGCACCTGGCTTGTGTAGAAGGAAGGCAAGAAGCCCCTTCACAAGCTGAAGGGCAGGAGAGGGAAGTAGCCCAGGGGAAGGAACCGCTAGTTCAAGTGGTTCACCACAAACCACAGGGCCCCTGGGTTGGGACCTGGAGAAGAGGGCAGGCCCAGGTCCCTCTCTCCCTCTCCACTCCCCTCCTCAAGGACACTAGTGGGGTAATTAAAATACTGGCTCAGAGGAAAGCAATGGCGCCCTGAACCTTCCCCAAAGAAGGAAAAGCACGAGACACAGCATAATAGTACCGGCAATTTGCCACACAGCTGATGTTTTTTTAATTCCTTACTATATATATTCATTTAGATGATTTTGCTCCCCTTTTGTACTGAAGGCCTGATCTTTGCTCCCCCTGTGTACTGAAGTCTCTCAATCTTCTCTTTTCATCTCCTTGTTTAAATCCCTTCTTATCAGTCATGCCAGCCTTGATCCCAGAAGGGTAGTACCCCAGGAACGCAAGTGGAGTCCATCAGTCAAGAGCGTGTTTTTTTCCATAAATGTGTCCCATGGTTGATCATTACAAAACCTTACTTATAGCACCAGTCCCTGAACCATCTGTTGATCTTCATTATCTTCTCACTCCTTCACTTTCCTTCTCTAGGGACCAAAATATTACACCAAAGATTACCTGAGCTTCTACTTCTTTAAGCATCTTATCTAGCCTAGTGTGTAATCATCCTTGATCCATTCCAATAGGAATTTAGCAATATCATTTGTCCCAATATGCAGCACAATCAATGGATTTT
Organism: Chelonoidis abingdonii; assembly: GCF_003597395.2. Lineage (NCBI taxonomy): Eukaryota > Metazoa > Chordata > Testudines > Testudinidae > Chelonoidis > Chelonoidis abingdonii. The sequence goes on along the minus strand of NC_133770.1, from coordinate 106,832,637 downwards.
TCCCTGTTCCCATCAGGATACTTTTCAACATTATGTCCACATCTCACATCCTTGCTCCTGGCAGAGAAAACGCTCTTCTTTTTCTCTGGATCTGGTCTGGTGATAGTCCTGCCAATACTTCTTTGTATGGAATCAAAATTGTCACAAGTCAGGTATCAGATACCAGCAGGAAGCTTTTAACATGCAATCTATGAATAAATAATTATTTCCGTATATTATTTGAAAACTAATTTTTAATATATTATTTGTTGGGAATTATTTGACCATCTCTCTTCCTGATATTCTGTTACATACGCATGTCTTTCCATATTGCTGGCGTTACTGATTCAGACAGTAGCGGATGAATCTACATACCAGTGATGGTAAGATGGGAAAACCTTGACCTTTTTTGAGATGATACTTGGTTCTCAATACTACACCAAGCTATATTACAGCTTTTTACAACATTTTTGGAACATACAATGTCATATTCTCCCCCAGTATCAGTAGTCTGAACTCCCATTCACTTCACTGGAGTTGAACTCATTTACAGAAGATCTGAATTTGTCCAACAACATTTAAAACATATTTGGTGGTTCATTTTTGTTTTGTTAATAAAACATCTTGATAGTGGTGATATTTTCAAAGGGTTACTGGGCTATGTTACATGTTAAATTATTCATGCTTTCATATGCAGGAAACATTATACAGTAATAACTGTCAAAGAATTGAGCAGCAATTAGTCCTGATTTATAAATAGAAATATGGAGGGATGGAGTCTTTTGCTTTTAGGACATAGGGTCAATTTTTTTATTTAATTACTTTTACTAAAGCTGACCCACATCTTAGTCAGGAACAAAACAGCTGCTTCGACTCTTATTCTGGAGAACCCTTTAGTCCATTCCTCTTTGCCTGGGTTACAGGGCTAAGATCAAGTAAAATTAAAATCTTTAACACACCAAGTTGAAGATCTCCCTCTTAAACTCCCTCAGAAAACTTACTATATAAGAATGTCATTGTGTGTTTCTATATTGATTCTTTCAATACTTTCTATATTATATTTGCCAATATGCAGTTCAAAGGGTGATTCTTCTAACTGCCAGCCTTGCAAACCTATTACATTTATAACACAGCTTCTTTCCTAACTCTGTGGTGTTTAGTGTTTTGCATCATTCAACGGTATTCTATAAAAATAATTCCAAACTCTACAATATGGTGGATTCTCCATATTTAAATCAAGATGGGAAGCTCTTTTTAAAACATATGCTGTAGTTCAAATAGAAGTAGTGAGCATGATGCAGCCATTAATGAGTGAAGTTCTATGGTCTGTGTTATGCAGGAGTTCAGACTGGATTATCAAAATAGTGGCTTCTGATCTTAAAAATTGATTTATTTATTGCTTTATTCTTGGCTATTAGACCATAACATAATCTTTGGTCTGGTTTTACTCATGCAAAACTCCAACTGATTCAAAACTTACTGGCTCTTCAGGATTTAGTCCCTTTATTTCCATGTCACTAGCTCTACCTCAAGCCCAAGTGGCTGAAAGTTGTTACTATCTGGATGGTTCTTTGGTCGTTTATGTGCAAAGAAGGAGCCTAGTGGTAATGTGTCTGTGCTGAGAGTCCAAATTACACATAATCAGTCCCAGGCAGAGACAGATGCATCGTGGAGGTGAATGCCTGGCTGCGAAGATGGTGTCGCCAGGAAGGCTTTGGCTTCCTCGACCATGGGATGCTATTTGAGGAAGGACTGCTAGGCAGAGATGGCGTTCACCTTTCAAGGAGGGGAAAGACCCTATTTGCACACAGACTGGCTAACCTAGTGAGGAGGGCTTTAAACTAGGTTCGACGGAGACAGGTGAGCAAAGCTCACAGGTAAGTGGGTTGGAACATGAAGACTGGGAGATGGGTTGGAAACAAGAGGAGTGTGGCTATAAATGCAGAGAGAAAGGGCGTCTTCAGGGCAAAACTGGGAGCAAGATCAAAACCAGTATCTTAGATGCTATAACAAAGGCAGAGTATGGGTAATAAGCATGAAGAAACTGGAATGCTAATAATTAATACAAACTTGACATTGTTATCATCACTGAAACTTCGGTGCGGATAATACACTGATTTGAATGTTGTGTGGATGGATAGGTTGCTCTAAGAAGATAGACAGGGGAAAAGGAGGTGGTGCTGCCTTATATATTAAAATGATACACACTTGGACTGAGATGGAGAATGGACATAGGAGACGGAAGTGTTTTGAGAGTCTCTGGCGTTAGGATAAAAGGGGTAAAAAGCAAGGTGATGTTGTGCTAGGAGTCTACTACAGGCCACCTAACCAGGGTGGAAAGGGTGGATTGAAGGCTTTTTTTAAACAACTAACAAAATCATCCAAAGCCCAAGATTTGGTGTTGATGGAGGGACTTTCAATACTATCCAAATATATGTTGGGAAATAACACCGCGGGGCACAGGCTATCCCAGTAAGTCCTGGACTGCATTGCAGACAACTTTTTATTTCAGAAGGTTGAAAGTTACTTAGTGGGAGAAAGCTGTTCTAGACCTGATTTAACAAATAGGAGGAACTCGTTGAGAATCTGAATAGTAGAAGGAAGCTTTAGGTGAAAGTGATCATTGAAAATCATAGTTTGCAATTCTAAGGAAGGCAGAGGGATACAGTAAAATAGAGACCATGGATTTAGGAGGCGGCATTTGGTAAGCTCAGAGAGCTGATAGGTAAGCGTCCATGGGATCAAGACTGAGGGGACAAACAACTGAGGAGAGTTGACAGTTTTTCAAAGGACACTATTAAGGCCCAAAAGCAGCTTTCCGATGGTAGGAAGATAGAATGTTGGCAAAAGACCACCTTGGCTTAACCAGAGGCATCTTGCATGGACCTACAAAAAAAAAAAAGGTCATATAAAAAATGGAAACTAGGCTTCAAGATTACAAAGGACGGATATTAGGCAAACAAACACAGGAATGGGCAGGGGCAAGATTAGAAAGCAAAGGCACAGGTTCAAAACTTAGCCATGGCAATTAAAGGGAAACAAGAAGACTTTTATCAATCATTAAAGCAGAGGAAAGACCAAGACAGGGTAGGCCCACTGACTCAGTGAGGAGGGAAGAAGAAACAGTAACAGGAAAACTTTGGGAATGGTAGACATGCTTAATGACTTCTTTGTTTCGGTTTCACTGAGAAGTCTGATAGGAATGTCTAACATAGTGGAATGGCTTATGGTGTAAGGGTAGTTTAGAAGATAAAATTAAAAAAAGAGCAAGTTGAAATCACTTAAAAGTAGATGCCTGCAAGTTCACCAAGGGCTGATGAAATGCATTCTAGAATACACAGGAGTAATAGGAGGTATCTTGAGCCTCTAGCTATTATCTTTGGAAAGTCATGGGAGACGGAGAGATTGCAGAAGACTGAAAGGGCAAATATAGTGCCCATCTATAAAAGGGAATAAACACAACCCATAAACTACAGACCAGTTTAGTTTAACTTCTGTTGCCAGGGAGATAATGACCAGTAATTAAAGAAATCATCTGCAAAAAACCACCTTGGAGGTGGGTTTAAGGTTTGACCGGAATAGCCAGCATGATTTGTAACGAACAAAATTGTGTCACAACCAATTCTTAGCTTCTTTGATAGATAACGAACCTTGTGGATAAGGGAGAAGCAGTGCATAGTGGTTATACCTCGACTTTTAGTAAGGCATGAACGGTCTCGCATATATCCTTATCGATAACCTAGGCAAATACAATTTAGATGCGGGGCGGGCTACTATAAGCTGGGTGCATAACTGCTGGATAACCAGTACTCAGAGAGTAGTTATTAATGGCTCCCAATTCCTGCTGGAAAGGTTATAAACAAGTGGGGTTGCAGGGGTCTGTTTTGGGACCGGGTCTGTTCATATCTCATCAACGACTTAGATTTTGGCATTAGAAAAGTACGCTTATTAAGTCTGTGCGACGATACCAAACTGGGAGGGATTGCAACTGCTTTGGAGGACCAGGCGTCAAAAATTCAAAATGATCTGGACAAATTGGCGAAATGGTCTGAGGAAACGGATGAAGTTCAATAAAGACAAATTGCAAAATGCTCCACTTAAGAAGGCAGCAATCAGTTTCACACTACAGAATGGAGAGGACGTCTAGGAAGGAGTATGGCATTAAATGAGATCTATGGGGTCATAGTGGACCACAAGTAAATATGAGTCAACAGTGTGATACTGTTGGCAAAAAAGCAAAACATAATTCTGGGATGCATTAACAGGTATGTTATAAACCAAAGACATGAGAAGCATTCTTCACGCTCTATCTGCCACTGGTTAGGCTTCAACTGGAGTATTGTGCCAGTTCTGGGCACCGTATTTCAAGAAAGATGTGGGAAATTGGCGAGAGGGTCCAGGAAGAGCAACAAGAATGATAAAGTCTTGAGAACATGACCTATGAAGGAAGGCTGGAAAGAATTGGTTTATTTAGTTTGGAAAAGAGAGACTGAGAGGGACATTAGATAGCAGTTTTCAGGTATCTAAAAGGTGTCATCAGGAGGAGGGAGAAACTGTTCACCTTAGCCTTCTATGATAGAACAAAAGCAATGGGCTTAACTGCAGCAAGGAGATTTAGGTTGACATTGGAAAAGTTCCTACTGTCAGCCGGTAGCTAAACATGGAATAATTGCCCTAGGGCGAGGTTGTGGAATCTCCCATTCTCTGGAGATATTTAAGAGTAGGTTAGATAAATGTCTATCAGGGATGGTCTAGACAGTATTTGGTCCTGCCATGAGGGCAGGGGACTGGACTCTATGACCTCTCGAGTTCCCTTCCAGTCCTAGAGTCTATAATCACTGCAACTGTCCCTACTTGACTATTTCATTGGAAGATTTAGTGGAAATGCCAACTAACTGAATTGGCTGTGGAGAATGAGAAAGCTTCACATAGTAATGCTTTCATGTCAGGATTAATGCATGGTGGCAGCATAGTAGAAGGAAACCTTCACTGCTGCTGCCCATGCTATACCAGCTCTTTTCGTAAAGGGCATGATCGAACATCCATTGATGGCAGTGGAAGGACTTCCTTTGACTTCAGTGGGCTTAGGATCAAGCCCAAAGAAAAGACTTTGATTCTCAAGGCTTTCAGTCCATCAACTTCCATAAGCATCACATTCACATAAAAATAAAATGAAGTATGTTTGAAATATTCTGAGTGCATATTGTAACTTGTTAGTAAATCAATACAGTGTGTTATCTCGGCCAACAGACTGAAACATAACAGCTTCATGAAATAGCACCCTTTAACAACTAGCACCAGTGTGAGAGGGGTCTTAGAAGTGAAAGCAATAAAACATAAACAATTAATTTTTCTTCATTTATTGTTAAAAGACAATTAAGAAAGAAATGTTCTCAGTCTAAAGGAAAATGATATCATTTTGGCATAAACCCATAAAATATTTTTAAAAAATATAGCAATACATGTCAAATATAAGCACACCATTACCTTTGTTTCATGAAACATACATAAGAGGTTATGAGGTGAATCTTGCTTGTCTTTTTCACACTGTAGTGAAGTGGAAAGAATTTGGCCTATGGTGTAAAAACATATTACTTCTCCCTATCTAATAATGTTTTGGTAATGCAGAAAGCGGGTTATATTATATTTTTAACCTACTATGTAAAATTGAACTTATCATTTATTATAGGTCATTTTCAAATCTATCAAAAGAGAGTGGGAAATATATAAAATGGGGTTTTTTTAGTACTGGAAGATGAATAGGCTCACAAAAAATATAATCTCATCTTAAGCTTTCATAAAAAAAAATGAACAGAACTTTTCATCCCCATTGTTTTTCATTGTGTGTATTTCTGCACTTTCAGGTTCCAACTGGGACTAGATATGAAGGAGCCAAAATACTATGTAAATGTAGGTTTTCTGGCATTTCTGGCACAATGGGAAACAAAAAGTACTAGAAATCTCATGAGGCAGCTTGTGGTTCTCCCTTTCACTCACTAGAGTTGGCTTGCAACTGCAAAGCCACACCTCTAGAGTACTGTATGGTTTTGGAATAAATTCAAGAAAAGACAAATAGTGCAGTTATACTAAATATAAATAAACAGCAAGTCATAAATCATGAGAGTTTCATGATAGTTAAAAGACCATCTACAGTTCCTTATTTGACTGTGTGGGTTTGTTTACTGGAGCCCGGTTTACCAGCTCTCTGCTTGTTCTATCTGTTAAATATTTTGACGAAATAACATGATAGACTATGGCCACTTTGTTTTGTTTGGTTTTCAAAATATGTGCAAGAGAACTAGCAATTTTTCAACAGGCCTAATGGTGCAGTAAAGAAAAAAGGGCTGTGTGTTTAAGTTCCACAAAGACTGAAGAGACAGTGGATTTGCTGCAGTGTTCCCCACCTATCCAAAGGCAAGAAGAAAAAAATGTGATTTGAAGGCATAGGTCTTCTCACTCCTGTGAAGATACATGTGGAAGAGACAGACGGAGGGACTGGGAAGAATGTATGCTGTTGCCCATGGAAATTACTACAGTGTAGTTGGGTGGGACTTTTCTACTGCAGAGCAAGAACAATCTTATGTGTTGGGGCTACCAGAGTTACAGGCAGGTTACACTAAGGGTATGTCTACACTATGAAATTACTCTTATTTTACAAAAGTCGATTTTTGGGAACAGATTGTATAAAGTTGAGTGCAGGCGTCCACACTAAGCACATTAATTCTGTAGTGTGCATCCATAGTACCATGGCAAGCATTGACTTTTGGAGCAGTGCACTGTAATAGCTATCCCACAGTTCCCGCAGTCCCCACTGCCCACTGGAATTCTGTGTTGAGCTCCCAATTCCTGATGGGGCCAAAAATTTGTCACAGGTGGTTATGGGTAAATGTCATCAGTCAACCCTCCCTCCATGAAGGCAACGTCAGACAACCATTTCGCACCCTTTTCCCTGGATTGCCTGAGGAGACGCCATAGAACAGCAAGCATGGAGCCCATTCAACCTTTTTTCACTGTCACTGTATGTCTACTGGATGCCACTGACAGACACGGTACTCCAGTGCTACACAGCAGCAGTTCCTTGCCTTTGGAAATTAGCAGTCATACTGTACCATCTGCTGCTTTGCAAGTTGGCAATCACGGTTACCAGTCATACTGTACCATCTGCTGCTATCATAGGTGCTCCTTGCCGGCCTTCGTGAGGTAGGTCAGAGGCGCTTAGACAGACATGGGTGCTCCTGGCTGGTATCTGTGAGGTCGGTCGGGGGCACCTGGAAAAAATAGGAATGACTCCCCAGGTTGTTCTCTTCTTTAAGTTTTGTCTAAAGGAGATTCAGTGCTGCCTAGAATATCAGGCAAGCCTACTAAAGAACCACAGATAAAAGCAGCTGCTCTGGGTCAGAGCCCCAGACATCCTGCAAAAATAATGAGCTGCATGCCATTCTAGGAGGTGCCCCTGCAACAATCCCACTTATTGCTTCCCTCCTCCCCCACCCCTCCAGGGCTGCCTTGGCAGTTATCCCCCCCATTTGTGTGATGAAGTAATAAAGAATGCATGAATTTGAAACACTGACTTTATTGCCTCTGCAAGCAGAGATCAAAGTGGGGAGGGGAGGGTGGTTGGCTTACAGGGAAGTAGAGTGAACCAACATTCTGCACTTGCTCAACCTATAGTTGGACTGCTCCTTAGTACTGTCAAGGCTTCATGACCCATGGGAGCAAGGGGTAGGCTGGGGTAGGTACAACTGCATGGTGCTGCCAACTGAGAGAACAACCTGAGATAGAAGCCTCTAGTTCGCATGATATTCCATGCAGGACTGAATCGCCATTACACAGAACTTAAAGAGAGAATGACCTGAAGTCATTCCCTTTTTTTTCCCAGGTACGCTTATCTCAGCTCCTTAAGTTTCACGCAGCACTGTGTTGAGTCCCTGTTGTGGCCTCTCTCCATCATGGCCTTGGAAATTTTTTCAAATGTTTTGGCATTCTGTCCTTTGGAACAGAGTTCTGATAGCACGGATTCATCTCCCCATACAGCGATCAGATTCAGTACCTCCCGTACGGTCCATATTGGAGCTCTTTTTCAATTCTAGGACTGCATGGTCACTTGTGCTGATCAGCTCTCCACACTGGGCAAATAGGAAATGAAATTCAAAAGTTCGCAGGCCTTTTCCTGTCTAAATGGCCAGTGCATCCGAATTCAGATTGCTGTCCAGAGCGGTCACAATGGTGCACCGTGGGATAGCTCCCGGAGGCCAATACCATCAAATTGCGTCCACACTAACCCTAGTTTGAACGGGCAATGTCGATTTCAGCACTACTCCCCTCGTCGGGGAGAAGTACAGAAATTGATTTTAAGAGCCCTTTATCTTGACAAAAATGGCTTCATTGTGTGGACGGGTGCAGGGTTAATTCAATTTAATGCTGCTAAATTCGACCTAAACTCGTAGTGTAGACAGGACTAAGTGTGGCTATTGGTAAGACACAGTAAATCATTTTTTTGGGTATAGGTTTGTTGTCAGCCTGTACAAGCCTTAATAAACCACATAGCAGGTCCATCCTGTGTACTGAATTAGGTAAAAGGAAAAAATAGTACATGATCATGTAATTAATGACTATATCATAATATATATGTACAAAAGAGCTAAATTAAGGTTGCACAAGCAACCCATAATTCTGGCATTCTCTAAGTTTTGAGTGCTTGACTTTGCAACAACCTTAATAATGTCCTTTTAACATATTGTGTGTCTCTACTAAATGTATATAGAGCAATTAAGTATAAACTGCTACAGCAATGTTGAAACAAAGCTTTTCAGTGATATAGCAACATCAGCCTACTGCTTTATGAAAGGACTATTCAGTGTATAAGCAAGGCAAGTATTTGCGGAGTCTAATGATTTGTCAAGGGTTAAACTTAAGGGGAAAAAGGAAGAAATATCCTACAGAAGCTATCAGTTGTGAAGACGCATGGGCATACAGTTAAGGCAACAAATGTCAGTGTCACAGACACTGCAAGAGCAGATACCAGCAGGTAACAACAAGGACCAGGAGCTGCAGATGAAATGAAAGGGCTGAAGGCTGCAAAATGGATGACCAAAGCAAGCCCATCCACAGTACACTGTATTTCAAGAGGCCTTGGCGCTGGCAGAAGGAATGCTTGTAAAGGGGAATAGAATTACCAACAACACAGAGAGGTGATACTGCAGCGAGACAGCTGTGCACCGAAAGAAAAATGAAAGAAGACTGTTCAGAGAAAACGTGTACTGGCAGCAATCACTGGACATATAACCAGAATGATCATCAAGTGTGTCACATGCAACAAATATCAAGCAAGACAGCAGGAGGAATCATTAATGACTAGAGAAATGTCAGATGCTTTCTGGGAGAAAAAACAGAGACTGATCTGTTCCATTGCAATGGTCAAAACTATTTGCTGCTGATACGCTAGTATTCAGACTTCCCAGAGATTACATTTCTTACAATGAATATATAAGATGCCATACTGATCCACATGAAATTTGTGCCATGTATGGCATACCAAAGATGATAAACTTTCTCTGTGGACCAGTTTTCAAGAGGACATCAAAACATTTATAGATTTTTATGAATTCCAGCATGTGAGATTGACCCATAATTTCCTTTGGCAAATAGGAAAGCAGAGACGAGAGTTTAAATAGCAAGCAGGTTCTTAGAAAATGCAGCTGATAAAGGGAAGAATACCTCTCTTTCTCTCTTAGCTTAGAGCATTTTTCTTTTTTAGCACTGTTAGGCTGTGAACACTCACCTGTAGAACAATTTCCAAGGGCAAAATTTGCTTTAAGATCCATATGTGCTGCAAAACAGAAGGAAAAATAACTTAATTGGATCCACATTTCAAGGGCTCAGTACCTATTTAGGCTCCTAATTAAGAGGCCAGATTTTCAAAAGTGCTTTCAGTGGGAGCTTCCAGGTGCTGACCAATATTTAAAACCTGGTCCTGATTCTACAATGAATCAACTCTCACCTTTAAAGCCATGGGATAGTGAGAGCTTGATCCAGAACATGAATACTGGAATCGACAAGCTACAGGACTTATCAAGCGGACACCTTGATCCTATACAGAGATTTCAGAAAAACAAGAGATCATGTTTCTGAACCAAAGTGATGGTGAAAACAGCTCATTTCAGGCTCCATAGGGATATCTCAGCTGACTAGAGAAGAAGATCTAGAGCTGGATGGAAACAATAAAGACAGCCTGCTTAGACTTAAGGAAAGAGGAGCCACAGAAGAGGGGAAATAACCATGTCCCGCAGATACAAGTATCATGAAAATGATTTCAAAGCAAACTGTCCAACATCCCCAAAAATGTAACACATCATTCTTGAAACAATAATAATACAATTGAAATCATATTGGATTAATGTAATTTTAGAGTATGCTGTATTAAGCACATCTGTGGTTTAAATGGAGAGCTCTCTCTCAAACTAAAGAGGCTATAGGATAGTCCTGGAGGAAAGGTTTCATTGCTACTAATTTACACTAATGAGGTTACCACAGTGCATTCATTTTGTCAGTTTTCAGCAAACGGGAGTTTGAAGTGTTTTTCTAATATCAGTTTACTAAACACATAGATAGCTGTGGATGACTCATTATACCTTTCTTTGAGTCCCCTTCCCCTGCAAAAGAAATACGATAAAGATATAAATGTGATTAATTTACATTATATATTTACTTGGAACTTATTTCTTTTCTCATTTCTCTTATTTCTTTACTTATTTCTTTTCTCCCACTTTTATTTGTCTCAAATCCACTTCACCTTTCTACACTGTGACAAAGTTCCTCCTCTACCTTGGTGGGTCCTGCGCTTATTGGCGGATTTGTTCACCTCAGTGATCTTCCCCTCTTGTGGAACCCACAGTCTGGGTCAGCTCCTCCTGTGTCTGATCAGGAGTTGGGAGGTTTGGGGGGAACCCAGGCCCGCCCTCTACTCCGGGTTCCAGCCCAGGGCCCTGTGGATCGCAGCTGTCTATAGTGCCTCCTGTAACAGCTGCATGACAGCTACAACTCCCTGGGCTACTTCCCCATGGCCTCCTCCAAACACCTTCTTTATCCTCACCACAGGACCTTCCTCCTGGTGTCTGATAACGCTTGTCCTCCTCAATCCTCCAGCAGTACACTCTCTCACTCTCAGCTCCTTGCCTTCTTGCTCCCAGCTCCTCACACACGCTCCTTCTCCTCTGGCTCCTCCCTGCCTGACTGGAGTGAGCTCCTTTTTAAACCCAGGTGCCCTGATTAGCCTGCCTTGATTGGCTGCAGGTGTTCTAATTAAAGTAGCTATCTCTACTGCTTTTTAGAAAGATCTTAATTGGCTCCAGGTGCCTTGATTAACCTGGAGCAACTGCCATTTGGTTACCATGGTACTAGGGATTTGTTTAGCCTGGGGCTAACATACCTGTTTCTCAGTACTTTACTGTAGCCCTCTGGCCTTGCCCCATCACAACACCTATTCCCTGTCTTTTTCATTATTCTAAAAGTCTCTCTAAACTTTGTTTTCTGTTGAATAGTCCCTCCATTAATTTCAACATCCTTTTTCTCCCACCCACAATTCTTCTTTCTTTTCCCTTTTCCTTTATGTTCTCCATCCCATATCTACTCCCTCTCTAGCCTTCCGTTATTTCCCAGTTTTCTGTCTCCTTCCCATCTTCCTTACTCCTGCTTCCCCTCCATTATTGTCCTGTAGCAGTCTCAGCAAGATTACCAAGATTCAGCCAACTTTAAATACCAAAGAACATCAGCGGTGTCGGGCTGATCGCTGGTGTCAGCTGTCATAGCTGTATTGACATTAATGGAGCTTTGACAATTGATGCCAGTTGAAGATTTTCCCTTGGAAGTGTTGGATAGTTTTTTTTATTTGGAACAGTTCTCTTAGAGCTAGGGACCAGATCCTCAGATAGTGTAAATCAGCATAGCTCCCAAAATGTTTTTTCCCTCCCCCTGTTGTGATGCATATAGCCCACACATACAGAGGAAACTGACTATAAAGGGAAACAATGAAAGTGACTTCACAAAGTAAATAAACTGAAAAAGGAAAGAATTTTTGCACTGGTTTCTCATTTATAGTAATCGTTGCTGTTACTTATAACAATAGCAGTGAATTTTCAGATGGAAATGTAATTTTTTTATTTTACTGTTTTAGTTGGAAGTGTTCTTTGATATCTGTCACTGGATAATCTGAATTTTCTGCCTAAACAATTTTGATAGACTGATTTCCACAAAAGATAAAAATCTACTTCTTTCTATATTAGAATGTGTGTATTGATTATAGACCAGAGACATAAAGACTTTTGAGTTTCTGATTTTATTTTTGGGGGGGATTTATTGATGCTGAGTTATTTATCCACCACAGCACAAGATACATAATGTTCAGCAGTTTGAGCCAGAGTGTACTCTTCACTAACTTTAAAAACAAACTTTACTACTTTGTACTCACAGTTAAAGAATTGGCATCTGTAAGAGAGAATCTGTTTGGCATAATGGCCTGTACTAGTTCACCAGAGAGACAAGGTCGGTGAAGTAATATCTTTTATTGGACCAACTTCTGTTGGTGAGAGGGACAAACTTTTGAGCTTACACAGAGCTCTTCTTCAGGTCTGGGAAACTTATGTCTACACTATAAAATTAGGTCAAATTTATAAAAGTTGTTTCTTTAGAAATTGTTTTTATACAGTCGATTGTGTATGTCCCCACACAAAATGCTCTAAGTGCATTAAGTTGGCGGACTGCGTCCACATTACCGAGGCTAGCGTCGACTTCCAGAGAGTTGCACTGTGGATAGCTGTGAGTAGCTATCCCACAGTTCCCACAGTCTCTGCTGCCCATTGGGATTCTGGGTTGAGATCTCAATGCCTGATGGGGCAAAAACAGTGTCATGGGTGGTTCTGAGTACATGTCATCAGACCCCCCTCTCCCTCCCTCCATGAAAGCAATGGCAGACAATCATTTCGCGCCTTTTTTTCCTGGGTTACCTGAGCAGACGCCATACCACAGCAAGCATGGAGCCCGCTCAGCTCACCGTCACCGTATGTCTCCTGGGTGCTGGCAGACGTGGGATTGCATTGCTACACAGCAGCAGCTCATTGCCTTTTGGCAGCAGACGGTGTATTATGATTGGTAGCCATCGTCGTCGTACTCCTGGGTGCTTTTAGCCAACTCAGTGAGGTCGGTCAGGGGAACCTGGGCAGACATGGGGGTGACTCAGCCAGATCATTCCAATCTTCTGCCAAGCACCCAGGAGATGACGATAGCTTTCAGTTGTACTGCACCGTCTGCTGCCAGCCTAAGATGTAAAACATAGATGGATCAAAACAAGAAATTGACCGGATTTATTTTGTGAAACAAACAGCCTGCTAAACCCAGGGTTTTGAGTTCAATCCTTGAGGGGCCCATTCTGTGTAATAGTTGTTTGTGTTTCTCCTTCATGCAAAGCCACTCCTTTTGTTGATTTTAATTCCCTGAAAGCCATGATGTCAGTCGCCCCTCCCTCCATCAGAGCAACAGCAGATAATTGTTTCGCGAAAAACCAGGCGAGGAGGCTACGGCAGTGTGGTGACGAGAGGGACATGGTCATAGACTTCTCACAAAATACGGGCCGGGCAATGTGCCCCAACAATGTGCACATCATGCTGATGAGGTCTGCATGAGTTCTGCAAACACGCTGGCCAAACAGGAAATGAAATTAAAAAATTCGCGGGCTTTTTCCTGTCTGCCTGGCCAGTGCATCTGAATTGAGAGTGCTGTCCAGCGTAGTCACAATGGAGCACTCTGGGATAGCTCCCTGAGGACAATACCATCGAATTGCGTCCACACTATCCCAAATTCAACCCGGCAATCCGATTTCAGTGCTAATCCCCTCGTCGGCAGTGAAGTAAAAAAATCTATTTAATGAGCCTTTTAAGTCGAAAAAAAGGGCTTCATTGTGTGGACAGGTCCAGGGTTAAAATCGAAGTAATGCTGCTAAATTCGACCAAAAGTTGTAGTGTAGACCAGGCCACAGAGTGTCACAGCAAAATACAATGTTGAACAGATTGTTTAGCATAAGTAGCTAACACACATTTCAATGGACCATTCAAGATGAAATGGCCTGTTTATACCCTTCCAGTCATAGGGAGGAAAGGAAAGCAGGTGAGGGGGGCATTGTTAGTGGATGATATAAATTGTTGTAATAAGCCATAAATCCAGTGTCTCTATTCAGTCTATGACTTTTAGTGTCTAGCAGTTATGAAATTAAGCTCCCAGGCTTGTCTTTTGAAAATGTTGTGAAGATTTCCTTTGAGAATGAGGACTGAGAGATCAGTTATAGAGTGGTCACTTTGTGAACACTATACTGCATATATCATTGTGAACATTGGTTCCAGTAGGTGTGGCTCTTGGAAAGACGGACTAGTATCTTTTTTGTGTATAGGTTTGTTATCAGCCTGTCTGCACAAACCAAAGCTTCCTCTCTTGCATTGGCAACTAGCTCTTTACATTTCCCTGAAGAATTATCCACAAGTGATTTTTAATTTCTCTCTGCAGTTTCCTTTTCTCTTTCTCCTAGAGAGGTTCTTGGCATTGCTGAATGCACCCTTCTTTTCTCCAAGTCCAATTTGACATCTGCTCCGTCTCTATGCTGGGATTCAGAGAAGTTTCTCAATGAGGTTACGCTTCTCATAACGATGCATGTTTTCTCTTTGGTTTTTTCACAGGCACGCTGTACTTGTTTAAACTTTGTCCACTTAGGTCACAAATTTATTCCCTAGCATGGGAACTTCAGCCTTCTGTCTACCAAGCAATTATTGGATTGGGCTTAATTGACTCCACAGTAGGCATTGCTCTGTAAAAAGCTGCCTTGAGGTATTTTTAGTGGTTTATACGGCTCTTTCATTAAACCTATCCATTCAATGAGGATATTATGGTATAGTAGTAGAGCTGGTGAGGAATTTTTTGATATAATGGTTTTTCATTGGAAAATGCAATTTGCTGAAAGCAAACGTTTTTGTGGAAACAAACCAGTTTCAGTGAATTTTTTGTTCAGAAAAGTTTCTCAGATCCAGAATGGAATCTCTGGTAAGAGCGACACCAGGTTAGCCATTAGTCCAGTGGTTAGGTTAGGGTCTCACCTGGTAGGTGGGGAGACCCAGGTTTAAGTCTCTATTTTGCCACTTGTCCACATCCCAGATGAGTGCCTTAGTCACCAGGCTATTGGCTATTCTGGGATGGGTCTCAATATATCTTGTTAGAGATGTTCCACTTTATATACATAATTAAATATTCCAGAGCAGGGACTTGAACCTAGGTTTCCTACATTCCAGGTGAGAGGCCTAACTACTGGGATATAAAGTCTGTTTCTCGCACTGGCCGACTGGGGAGTGGACTAAATGACCTCCCGAGGTCCCTTCCAATCCTGGTATCTATGAATACACAACAATTAAGCAGAGGAGGGGAAAATTATACTCAAGCTTTTCACACATGTATACGTGAAACTGCTATATTCTGTGTAAATTATAAACAGTTTTGCTCTGGGACACACACATTTAGGCTACATGATTTCTATATCTTACACTTGTTTTTATCAAATCTATCAATCTCCTCAATGCCAATAACCCAGGTTTCTTGACAGTAAGATTTTGAGTAATTGTATTTGTCATAAACTTATAAATCTCACTGGATACCAAAAAGAATTTGGCCATAACTTTAGCTTGTTCCAGTAGAGATGAAGTCATATATTGTGATTATCCTGAGTTTATATGAGTCAATTGGCAAGGGATTTTTATTGGATATAGTTACTGTTTTGTTCTCTGAGTAGAAAAAAAATCTTGCAGTTATCCTGTAAAGTGATTGCCATCACTTTTTTCATTATGTGCCAAATCTTCAGCCTGAATTACACACGCCTAAGGGATAGTGAAGTCCCTTATTCCTGACTTTTAAGGTTCTCCATTGACATTGACAGATCATCAGAACAGTTAGCAAAGTATGCAAGAGGGCATGGTGCTCTATATTAATTCCAGGAATGTAGTCTGTGGAATTGCAGAAAGGGGGAGAGGAATGCATGGAAATAAACTCTCAGCCCCCTTGATTGGGCTTCCACGTAACCTACCATTCCCTCTCCACCCCACAGACAGGGAGAAGGGAAGAGCTGGGGAGTGAAGGAATAAGGGAAGGGACATGGCATGTGATGTGCTGTTCCCCCTACCTCTTATTGCCTGGATGAGTAGGAGATTTTTCTCCTGACAACTTTATTTTGTCATTTGCCATTTTGCTCTTTAATAATCTATTCAGCTGATAGTCAACCACAGCAAATTCTGCATCCATTCTCCCACTTCATACATCCAGAGAGCCAGGAGACTCTGCATATCTATAGGCAGATTTTCTTTACATCATCCCCAAGGGCCCATGGAGTGTCCCTGGATGTTATATAGCTCCTGTGTGATAGCACTTTAGGGAGGCCATTAGGAGATATGATGGTGTCTGAATATAGGTATTCTGTCTTTGGTTTAGAGACAAGAATATCATGCCTGGAACAGGTATGGGATTGAGGGCTTGTCTACACTGGCACGCTAAATAGGCACTGCAGCGATCGATGCAGCGGCGTCGATTTAGCAAGCCTCATGAAGACGCAATAAGTCGATGGCAGAGCACTCTTCTGTCAACTTCAGTGCTCCATCTTCTCAAGAGGCAGAAGGTTAGTTGGAGAGAGAAAATCTCCAGTTGACATAGCATGGTGTAGACACCATGTTAGGTTGATGTAAGCTACATCATTCGGGGGGGTGTGTGATTTTTTCACACCTCTGAGTGACATAACTTACATCAACGTAAACAGCAGTGTAAACCATGCCTTAGAGTCCAAGAAGTGGCAGGCTAATGGGCCACTGGGCAGCTAAGGGAAAGAGGGAACACTGAGGTAAAACACAGCAAGAACCTTTATGTTTTGGGCCCTTGAAGAAGGGGCTAGGAGATTGCTCCTCTTGCTGTGTTTTACGTCAGTGTTCATGACTGGTTGAGACACTCCAGATTTATATGCAAGGGGGCTGGATGTAGAGCAATTTCACTGGAAGGAAATGGCTTCCCTTTAGTTGGACATAGCACAAGATTACTGGCTTCTATGACATATTTCTGGTTTTATCTCTTTATTCAATCATTTCTGAAGAAGGCAGTTTGAGTGGGGAAGATTTCTCCATCTCTCCTTCACTCTCTCTGTAAAAGTTTGTGTATGAAAGGGAAAGTTAGTTACTGCAATTGCCTTTGTAACATATTTGTTGCATTGTGATTAGAGAGTTGGGACAGGCAAAATATAAATAGATAAATTCATTTAAATTACAAACCTGATTATTTATTTTTGTCCCCATACACACTTTTTAACATAATGTTCTCTTGGAAAATGAATGTATAAATCATATTTGGCTTCACTGAATCTATCCTCTGAAACTACCTTATTTTATATATATCATCTTACATTATAGCACCAAATGAGTTAATATTTTTGACAGACAAGCTTGGATTACTCAGAGTCAATGCAGACATTCCTTTCTCTGGCTCATATTTAAGAGTGACTCTTTGCTTGTCAGAAAAAGAAAAATGTGAACTATTATTTAATTTGACTAGGAGCATCAGAATATTTCACATAAAGACATACATTAAGAACATTCTCAGTCACCACACTTTTTTGTGAGGCAGCAAAATGAATAATCACATTGTTGTTCCAGAATTTCCTAGGCATCCTTTTAATCCTTTCTGCTATGTTTGGAATAACAGTGCTTCTGAAGATACCTGATGATCCTATACTGAGGAAAATATAAGGCAATATATTATTTCATTTTATATTTGAGAGGCAGCTCCTATTGAAGTAAATGGAAATTTTGCTACTGACTTTAGTTGAATCATGTTTAGTCCCATAATCAAGAAGGGAGGGATAGCTCAGTGGTTTGAGCATTGGTCCGCTAAATCCAGGGTTATGAGTTCAATCCTGGAGGGGGCCACTGAGGGATCTGGGGCAAAAATTGGTCCTGCTAGTGAAGGCAGGGGGCTGGGCTCAATGCCCTTTCAAGGTCTCTTCCAGTTCTAGGAGATAGGTGTATCTCCTATTGTTATTAAGAGGTTTTGTTTGTTTGTTTATAACATGAAAACCATAACCTACTGCAAGAGTCTGATACCACCACCCTTATTTTTTGTCCACAGTCTAAATGGAAGGCTTGAATCTGATCACATTTACTGTCATGCTCCATTTACTTCAAGGAACTGCTCCCCATTTAGATCAGTGTAAAAAGATCACTAGGACCAGGAGCCTGGACTATGGGATTATCTGTGGAACTACTTGCCATGAGTCAGGATTACTCATGACACAAATTGGGTAAGGTAATATCTTTTATTGGACCAACTTCTGTTGTGAAAGAGACAAGGTCAGGTCAGAAGAGCTCTGTGTAGCTTGAAAGCTTGTCTCTCTCACCAACAGAAATTGGTCCAATAAAATAAATCACCTCACTCATCTTGTGTCTCTAATATTGTCGGACAAACATGGCTACAAGGACACTGCATACAGGATTACTCATGTGAGTTATGGTTGCAGTATTGGACAACATGGCTTTCACAACACACAAAAGTTGCATCACATGAACTATACAAATATAATTTAATCAATGCTGTCTCCCCTCCCCTGAGTGTGGATTATACCAGTATAATGGTGCTTAAATAGGCATAACTGTGTCCACTGGTATTTGCAGGAAAAGGAGTAAACTATAACAGTAGAACCACATTCATATTGATTCCACTGCATCCCCAGTAGGGGTTGTACTAATATTGAATCAGTAAAAAAAAAAATCACTCCCTAACCTACATAGTTATACTGATATAAAGGGCTTATCTACAGTGGCAATTAACAGTGCTGCAACTTTCTCACTCAGGGGTGTGAAAAAACACCGCCCTGAGCACAGCCAGTTGCAGCACTGTAAAACGCCAGTGTAAACAGTGCCCCAGAGCTGGGAACTGCGCTGCCAGTGCTGATAGCTAGGCCCCTCATGGAGGTGGTTTTTCTAGAGTGCTGGGACAGTGTTTTTTTAAAGTGCTGTGATGCAACCACCAAGGCACGTTAAAGTGCTGCTGCGGTAGCGCTGTAGTGTTGCCAGTGTAGACTAGCCCAAGTGTAGATGAAGCCTAAGTATGGACCTGCTTATTTCTGTGGTTTCCAGCTTTTTAGCGGGGAGGGAGCGTTCTCCTGGGTTGGGATTGATGGATGGGTGCTTCTCCTACATCAGGACTGGACACAGTTAATGCTGTCTTCCCCGCCCCCCTCCATTTTCGGTCTCTTTTCTCCCCACGCCCTCTTCTTGTTTCCCTTTCTGGATATTTTACCTCGAATTCATTTTTGCTCTTTTACATGCCTTTTGCTGACTCTTCTCTTCCTTTCTCGTAGCTACGGCCCCATTGCCTACCTTTCCTCCATTCGGCGGAAGGCCACTGAGAGCAGGGCAGACCCAAAGCTGAGCTAAGAGCCATGGGATAAGTAAAGAAGAGGTTGGTCTGGTGGACTCCTAGATCAGCTGGCCCCCTTTTATTTGTGAACTGCTCCTGCAGCCAGCTACATTAGGGGCCACAGTGGCAGCAATGAAGGAAAGTGGGTGGCTGAAGAGAGCCACACATTTATGTGTGTGTGCATGTGTGTAATCCTTAGTCAATAGGAAAATTGTATCATGGAAAATTTCAACCCCAAAAGTATATTTTTCTGACAGTTATGAGCACATGAAAATACGAGAGTTATAATGGAAAGCATTTTAAACCTTAACGATATCACTAGCTGCTAGTGAATGACACCATATAACAAAAATGGCGGAGAGATGATAAATGGAAATAGGTATAAATCAAAAGCTGATATCTTAATACCTTAAACTCTGGTAAAGTTTGAATCCAGATACAAAATATACTTTCATGGGCCCATCTCCAATAACATTTTGTCTGATTGATTTTCTGATTTTAATTCTCATCCCACCCCACTCCCTCATTTGCCCACACCCAATTATTTTAGAAACGTGTAAAGGGAAATAAATAAAAGTATTTGTTTGAAAAGAAGCATGGGGTTTGGCCCATAGCATCTAAACAATGCCACATGGTGTACATAAAAGAGAATGGAAAAAAACATTTTAATGACAGACTGTAGCTACATTACTGCCAGACACTAAAATATGAACCATTGTTATATTCCTAGACAAAATATAAAAAAGAAAATAAGTTTTTCAAGACGGTGTTTAATCTTTCTCTCTTCTTGCACTACTGCTTCACTGAATCTGCAGCATTATGTCCAGTATTTTCACAAGTCAAGATTTTTGTTTTTGTACAGTTTAGCATATAATCAAATTTCTTAGCCAAATTCTTCTCTGTTCCAATAATGGGCTTGCCCTAGCAAAAAAAAGAGCAGAATTTCACCTCTTGAATATTAAAATGTAATAGATGGGTTAGTGCATTATTTTATATTTAAAATTAAATACTGTATTTATCACAAAAAGTCCTTTCTATTAGCACTTTTAGGAACAGCCTTGCCAGACTGCCACTTCATAGTATACTTTTTAATTAGGTATTCTTCTTCTGCTGTCTTTATGAAATTTAGTTTTGAAATAGATATTCCTGAACAAATATGCATCGAAAATGGCCTCTTACTTATTCCTGTTAGACACTTACAGGAGATGTGTTTCCCAACTCTGTCAGACATTTTGTTGGCCCTCTCAGCAGTGAACCTGGTCCTTCCAGCTGCGCCTCATCCCTCCGACATTTTTCCCTGGCTCCTCCCGTCTCCCGAAGGAATTTCCCCCCAGTCCTTCCATCTGCTTCCCCAGAATAATGTTTCCTTGGCATTAACAGACATTCCTCTAATCCTCTGGTTCCATATTCTAGACACTTTGTAATATTGGGAAAATTGCCGGAGTAATCAAATGTCTGGCATAATGCTGTCCAACCTATTGAGGCAACTTTTGCATGTTCCAAGATATTTTACTTGACAAGAACAGCCATCAAAAACAGTAGAAGAGGGAAACTCCAAGTGCTGCATGTACCTTTTATTTTGGGATTGGCCCTTTGCTGGTCTTGGTGAGTGTGTGCGTGCATATGTGCGTGTATAAGGGGAAGGGCAGAAAAGGAAGAGAAAATACAAGGTGTTTTGAGCATGCTCAGCTAAGGTGAAAAGCCTGAGTTTTAGAGGTGTTGAGTGCTTGCAGCTTACACTGAGTTCATTTGGAGCTGTGGGTGATCAGTTCTACTGCAAATCATCTTAAGCACATTCTTAAATCTATACCTATTGAGCAGCAGCACTTCCTTTGTGAAAAGGGATGGACTTAAAAGTGCAATGAAGGACTGTTGGAGTCAATGGGACTTAAGCATGGGCTTAAGTGATTTGCTAAACCATGACCAAGGATTTTAGCAATGCCTAATGGCCCTTAACCCCTTGTGATAACATCACAATGACATTTCCCTAGTTGACCTGATATACCAAAAGCTGTTGCTGGGAGAAGCTGGACGATGGAGATTGTAAATGTTTTATTTAAATACACACATCTTTCCCAAGATCTCAACTGTTTACTTTTAGGGATGTATAGCTATCCTCTTCCGCACTGCCTTTACCTCAAGGAGGTGAGAAGGCCACCCTTTATAGCTCTGCTCATTTTAAATGAGGTGTGAACTATCGGGGCAATTTTAAATGCTACCTTAGAGTCAATTTCTTTCTCTCAATTTCTTTTGAAAAACAAAGAAAAACAAAATGTGAAAAACTATGGTAAATTGAATATTAAAGTTACCCATTAAGATCCAGCAAAGCCATGAAATACAGGAGTTAAGTTTCTCATAGTAGCACAAGGAGATCATCAGGATGAACAGCATCAGCCCAGGCCAGTGGAACTTTCCTGATATTGGGCTGATTTCATGAGTCTGAGTAGAAACTGTACACACCCGCAAATGATGATCTCAACTAAGGAATAATAAATCTAAGAAAATCATAGACCACTTGTAAGCAATTCATGAGAAGAAAATGATGTTAAATTCATCAAATGGAGTTTCTCTAAATTGACGACTCAGTTTGATTTCAAACAGGATTTTCTTAAGCTCATATCAATCTTCCTAATCATATTAACAAATACTGATGATCCTACTTTGCTCCTTTTGGAAACAAAACTAAACTGCCTTTAACCAATGCACAGACCTTTGATATTTTTTTCTGAACCAAAGCCAGATTATAAGCCATTTACTTCCTCCTTTGCCCATCAGCAAGCATGCAAAAGATTAGCAAGGTCTGGACTAATTTTCCTCTTGCAAATGATATCTTTTAGAGGGGTCTTCCTTTCTCAAGGACATTTTCAGTTGCCCAGTTCCTACGCTGGTCTAATGAATCTCTCTTTCCCTTTGGCCAGCCCATTTCCCTACTGCCTATTTCATTCATTAATAAAATGTTCATTGATCTAGGCAGCTTCATTCTCAATAAATATTTTTGTTAGAAGTGCTGTAGTAGAAATCCGCTCTTCTGAAGAAAGTGTGTGTGTGTGTGTGTGTGTATGTATATATATATATAATTGCATAGTCGTCCAGATTCGTTATTGGGATTTTTCTTCTATTGCTGTAGCATTGAGCAGTAGCTAATTCTAAAGAGAAATACTGAAGTTGATGGGCTAATGAACAGACCTGGTATAGAAAAAAAACTATGTTTTGATGGTTTTTTGTTCATGACACAACATTTCCTAGTTCTGGCCTGACTGGAAAGGAAATTGCCAAAAATCTAGTGATAAAATTCTGTCCTTGTGCTATTTGCAGCCTGTCTTGAAACAGGAAGTACCAAAAATTTGACAGAACTTCCTGTCCTTCCAAGATTTCCAACCTAATTTTCCAGAATAGATTCTGATAGTTCAAATAAACAGCTAGCATTCTGAGTGCTTATTTGACCCAAAATTCCAGGCTTCACTCAGAAGGGTCGCTCAACAGTGGTAATAAATTACTTCGTTGGATTTTCATTTTAAAAAGGCAAAGAAGATGATTAATAAAAAATAACTTTTAACTTCTCATTAATTTATGAATCTGGCACAAGTTGCCCTTTTAAGTGTTCCAAACACTTTACTTACATAAAAAGGTACTGTGTGTGATTTTTGTGAGCTTAAACAACATCTTTTTTTGAAGAGTTGAGTAGCAAAAAAATAGACAACAATAAACATCTGCATATCAAAATGAACATTTTTTAGCTTTTAAGAGTGAAAAGTTCAATTTATTTCATGTAGTTTTAATTATATGAGACATAACCATCAGGATATGTGGGTTTTTCTTAGCATGAACATCAGATTATAATTTGTCTCCTGCCAGAAAAAAACTGTGCTGAGAAACAGATGGTTTTAAAAGTATATCATTTGTTTTGATAAATATTCAGCATTATATAGTACAGTGCATATGCAAACATATATAGTGTTGCAAATTTACCCACTTCTTACAGCACAGTTCTCGGTGAAACAGGAAGAGAGATTTTCTGCAGATGTGTGTTTTATTTGGCAAACGAGCAGAGAGGTACTGTTCTTGGTATAGGAGACATGATAGCCCAACATGAGAAAGGGAGGAAATGAGATGAGGGTTGGGAAGTGCTTGGAGTGGTGGATATGCCAGGGGAAATTAAAAAACAGGTATAGAAGGGGCCTTCTATGTGATGATGAGATAAGAGATGGAAGGATAACGGAAAGATCCAAGAAGGAGGCAGTATGGTCAGAAATTTGGAAGGGGAAGATGATTTTAGCAGAGGCATTGTAGATAGACTCAATGGGAACATTGAGATGAAGGGAGATCAGATAGAAGAAGATTACAGTAATCAATGCAAGAGAGATATCAAGGCAGGGAAGGCAGTGAGGATATAGTAAGCTACAAAGATATTAAGAGAAAGAAGTGACAGTACTTAGTGTGGGACTGGGTATGTAGGTTAAAAGAGAGAAAAATGACAGGCCTGGGAGACTGGGAAGGATAGAGGAGATAGAAAAGGAAGGAGAAGATGGGTTAAGAAGAAAAATGAAAAGTCCAGAAGAAGAGATGTCTGATGAGCAGTTTGAGATGCAAGACTAAATGTAGGTATTGAAGTAGAGTTGGGAATCAGAAGTGTTAGGTAAAGTCAGGGGAGGAGGAGATAGGTCACAGAGAGAGTGAAGAAGAAAGGATCAAGAACAGAACCCTGAGGAATATCAACAAGACAAGTGAGTGAGGAGACGATGAGGAACCACTAGAAATATAGAAGGAATGATCATCAAGGAAATATAGGAGAAGGCAAAGTGGAGAGAGAGGATTGTCATTGTTGAAGTGCAGAAGTTGGAATGTACATTTGATGTGCTTCAGGTCAGAGATGCAGCAGAAGAAGTCAAAGCAGTGAGAGGAAATAGCATGCTCCAGGATTTTGAAGAAAAGAGGGAAATAAGATGGTAGCCAGAGAGAAAAACTGTATCAAAGAGAGGAAACATAATTTTGCTTGCAAGAAGAGAGAAAGGAACCAGAGGAGAAAGCACAGTTTAAAGATAAGGGATTAAAAAGGGAATTGGAGGTCAGAAGGAATTGGTCAAGAGCACAGACTGAAGATTGAAGCAGAAGGCTTGATTTTCCTTTTTCTTACACCAGTGTAAATCGGGATGTAAAACCAGTGTAAATGAGATAAGAATCAGGCTCAGAGAGTACTTTTGAGACCAGAAATTAATAAGGAGGTGGTAGAATTAAGATTGAAAAGAGGTAGGGAAAAAGGAGGACACGAGACCTTGTTGAATATTATCCATTTTGGCAGCCCTGTATACTGGAGCATTTGGTTTATCCAGAGAACAGGCACAGCACAACTGGCAACAGTACAAATAAGGTATGTCAACCCTAACTTGACAGGAATGGCTCTAGGTGTCAGGAGTAATTTTATTCTCTATGCTTATTCAATAGTTGCTCTCTCAGAGAAAACTACCAACAAAAGTGCCAATTATAGTGGTGTTTTTAATAACAAATACAGATCACCATGTATATTTCCTACAGTAAATGACTTCTCGTCATTGCATCCCTGGTCCAGATTTGAAATACCTTATTAGTGGTAAAAGGTCCAACTAATAATCCCACTAGTTTTCTATTTCTCCCCAAATGGCAATATCTGAAGAGATTATGGGTTTCTAGCAGCAATTCTCTGAACCATTCTTCCAACCAGGGCAGAATGATTAAGGAGTTCAGGGGACAGCAGTTCTTATTGCTTTGGCAGAAAGGTTCACATACCTTTAGAGCCAGAAGAGAGCAGAGAGCTGGCCATTCCACTTTGTGATCAGGGATGACTCCTAGGGACATTACATAGGCTAGTACCCAGTGCTCAAGATAGATTTAGATTAACATTGTGCCTGGTTCCTACACTGGTGCACTGGGTATTGGGCTGAGCATGCCCTCTTCTCAGACACTTTTGCAGGAGAAAGCAGATTTATTTTTCCATGCTGACTTTGCCTTGGGTATAACATCATCTTTGTAACTGGCACCAGATGGCCTGTTGTACAGTTTGTTCCAGTAATATTTGTTGTTCCCATTTCAACATGTGATATTCACTTGTCAATCTCATGTCTCCAGCCCACAGGTTGCTTTCATATGCTGTTGCTGCCCTTCTGTATTGATTTTTTCCTTCCTCTCCAATTAACAGAGCAAAATACTGACTTCCATTACACCTCAACTATCTGAAACACACTGAGTATCATTTTTCACCCTAGGGCATGCTAATTCTGGGATTGTCATGCAAACCATTGTTATGGATCACATTGGTAGTGTTATTTAACAGTTAGAACAGGGAGTCTAAACTTTTGTAGTCTCTTTCCAGGCCTGCCACTGATTTATTGTGAAATCTTGGAACCAATTGTCTTCCATTGACTTCAGCGGGAATTACGCACATTCGGCTCTTCTGAAAATCAGGTAGTAAATTTCTCTGTGCTTTAGTTTACTCATGTGTAAAATGGTTGTGCTGGTACTTACTTATTTCCTAGCGCTGAGGAAGGGGGAAAAAGCTCAGCCTGTATTCAGTGCTTTACTGTACTGGGATTTCACCATATATTCTATTGTAATGTATGTGTGTGTTGTTCTAAAACAGGAGCAAATTGTGCAAGGTTTCTTGACAAATACTGAATTCCATTGGAAGTGTGTTGAACATCTGAACTGTTTATAATGAGCTCATGTGCTAGAATGCAGGATTTGGGATCCATGCACAGTATCGCGTTAATGCGGGGACCGCGTTAAAATGAATTGCAATTGAAGTAATTAAATTTGGGATCCATGGCCGCAACCGCATTATATGTGAATTTGCGCTATAAAGACGTGCGTTCTAGCGAAGGCTCAGTGTATTGCATAAGAACCTAAGGCCATGTGGGAGCAACAGCCAGAATTGTTGTGTTTAATAGAGTAGAACCAAGGTAGTATCTTCAAGTAACAAAAGCTGTTGGCAGATCTGTACTCACTATTATAGTTTCACTTTGCAGAGGTTGGTGTGAGCATTTGTTTTTAATTCACTCACATGAGTTCACACTCACTGAATTTCCCTTTAACAACAAGTGAAACAAACCCCAAATTCAGCAATAAAGCTTGGCCAGAAATAATCCTTTAAAAATAAAATTTCACATACAGTAATATTTCATTTATCTTTTGTTTACTCTCAAGTTATGAGTTAGAAGAACGTACCAGCCAGTACAAACTATGCTTCTAGGGCTCAATCATCAGCTCTGCTGAGTGAAAAATATGGGTTGTTGCCTTTTTGCCTCCCTGAATTTGGTCTGGCTGGAGACCAAAATGACCTCCAGCATATAATAGAGCAGCTGTCAGGCTACTCTAAATTAGGCTAACTGTAGCCAGTCACTATGCCAAACAACAGCTGGCTAAGTGCCCTTGGCATGCCCCCATATGAAGCAGTGAAGTAGGAAAAGTGAATATTTTGGCTTTGTGCCATCCAAAGACTTTCCTGTCTCAGAGACAAATGCTCAGCTACCATGCACTAGGATTGAGCCCCTAGAATACATTAAAATATTGTACCCATCACAGTTGCAAACTGAACAGTGTTTATAAACCAATAAATCATTCCCTTAAGACAATTTATTTTGCTTTGTATGAAGTAAAGAAATTGTGGCTTGATCTTGATGGATCTTTTGTGGGAACTACAGGCCAAATCCTTTGCTATGGGCCAAGTCAGTGGGTGACTGTGTGCAAAAGAGGCTTTATACTCCCTTGATCCTGCTGCAGCCTCTGTGCAAATATTCCCCTGCACCAAGTTAGAGCAACAGGGGGCTTTTTTTTTAAAGATCATCCCTAAATGTGTTATTTGAATTGTATGGAGGTTCCGTAGGCCATTAACATCGTGGAGATGTCTGCACATAGGGCAGCCATTTTATTTGACTGAATTACATAGAGACCATCTCTCGGAGAAAATAGCTTTAAAAATATTTCTGGCTGGTTTTCTGATTTCAGAGCAGGAAGGAAGAGAAGAATTGAAGAATGATCACTAAAGAGTTGGAACTACCACCATTTCCATATGTAGGGATAGCGTTTATGTGGAGATCAGCCACCCCAAGCAGCTAAAGTGAACTGTTGCAGAGGCATGTGCTAGACAATACCTTGTGCTGCCCCTAATTTTGTGTGCTTGGACTTGTTGAACACAAAGCCTTTTCCTTATATGGATCTTCTCCAGATAGGGTGTACTATGTAAACAGATGAGGGAACTGATGGAATAGACTGGATTTTGTATGATTGTGTTTCTGTATGTGTTAATGGTAAATTCAAAATTTCAGTCTGGCCAACTGATCACATGTCCTGCCTACTTGTTCTTTATTCTATTGCTCTTGTTACTTTAATTCTGAAGAGATGAGCCTGAGAGCCAGGAAGGGAAGCCTGTCTCCCTTGAAGTTAGGGTGGGGTTACTTTAGCTAACTTGGGCACAGGTTCTGCAATGGAATTTGTATGAGTGGACTTCTGTGCCCATACAGAGCCCTATGATCTACAGTGGGCTTTTACATGAACACAGGAGTCCATCCATATTTATCCAGTTGTTACCAAGGCCCTACACCACGACATATTCCCTTTTGCCTGCTTTCTATGATGTTTCTCTCTGCAAAAATACTAGAATTTCTATTATAATGCTTCTAAGTCTCTTACAAATTTCAAAGGAATAACTACCCATTAACAAAAACTAATTTCTAACATGAATGTATTACTTAGTAACCTAACCACAATACAATAAAGCAGCCAAACATTGATTGTAAATGCAGTATACTCAGGAGGTAATATAAGAATCAGCAAGCATCAGAGCCCACTCAGTCACAATAAGCAGAGGAGTGTATTCTGTAGAAGCAATGGAGGTTCACTAGATAGAGCAGAAATGCAGATGAAACTGTAAATGCAAAAGTAGCCATCCTTTTCTCTCTACACTATGTACTGAAGAGTAGTTTGACTTATGTAATGGCACTGTAAACCTAGCAATTTACTCTAAGAACTTCCAACAAAACTACAAGGGTTGTTCTGGAAACTGTTACATTAGTATAGATATGAATAGTGTTATGCGAGTATTAGCTAATTCAAGTTCATCACTACCTGTCTAGTTTCTTATATTCGTTCCCATCACCATAGGATCTCGGTGCTCCACATGGGTAACAACAATATTTTTCTCATAGGTCATCATACCACCTTAGAGAACAGTCTGACCAGACATGCCAAACCTGCGGGAAAAAACACAGAAATTGGGCTTGGTTTTGGCTTAATGGGCTTGTGAGTTGCTTGTTGGCTAGTTTTTGGCTTGTTGCTTGGTTGGCTTGTAGCTTGTTCCTTTTTTTTTTTAATCAGCTCCTGGCAAGCCGGGGCAATGGGGGGCAAGCAAAGGCAAGGGAGGGAGAAAGTCAGGGGTGCACAGCAAGCCCACCGCAGTCCCAAACTGCACGCTGGGAGGATCTAGTCATATAGAGTGTTGGGGTACTTAGAGATTGGCTTATTTTGGCCTTGTTTTGAAATGGTATTAGCTTGATTTTTGGCTCATTATGAAAGTCGGGTTGCTTATTTACCACGTGAAAGTTGGCAACTGTGAGTCTGACCCTGTTTTGTGCAGTTATTTACACCTGTGCAAAGTGGGGGTAAAAGGCTACATAGAATGTTAGCATTTTATACCCACCTGTGCCCACTTTCCATAGTAGTAAATTAATACATGGTGCAAGGCAGAGCAACGTCATGCCATAGTAATTCTCCTCACATCAGAATATGATGACTGACACAAATTGTATTATGTCACATATAATTCAACAAACTAAATCTGGACAGGTTTAACCATTCACAGAAAATTCATTCATAAAAATTATTGCAAGTTCGATAGATACTTACTGCTCAGTTTATTTAAGGGCAGCCATGTGCTTTTATTTTAAAAATTGGGACTATAGCACAGCTTCACAAGTTCTCAGCATTTCTATCTTATTTAGTTAAAGGAACCAAGGCTCCATAATATGTACAGGCAATAAAAGCTGATACCATTGGATCCTATGCTTCACAGCTCCTTTTATCCAAATTGAATTTCTTACTTGATCTTTAATTGGGTCAATGGCTGCATCTAGCAGATATGTTCACACACACATATGTTAAAACAAACCTGCATAGAGTTTTAGGGTCTGATTCTAATGTTATGCTGCTGAAAATCAAGACTAACCTTATTGAAATCAACAAGAAGTCCGGTGGCACCTTAAAGACTAACAGATTTATTTGGGCATCTGAAGAAGTGAGTTTTTTTACCCACAAAAGCTGATGCCCAAATAAATCTGTTAGTCTTTAAGGTGCCACTGGACTCCTTGTTGTTTTTGTGGATACAGACTAGCATGGCTACCCCCGATACTTATTAAAATCAGTGCAGTTATACCAGTATAAAATTGGCATAAGTGAAACGAGAAGCAGACCAAGTGTTTTTGTTTGTCATGGCGCATCTGTCATCCATATCTGCTCTAGCTGGATCACAGTCTTAACTGTGTTACTAAGACAACCAAAAACAACAGAAATTGGCAACCTTAGCACATGCTGTGTTTAAATTAGGAAATATCTGCCTAAAACGTATAACAGTTTTTTAAAATATTACAGTTAGATGGTTTTATAGAGTGGATTATATTCTTTTTCATTTAACTCTGGCAAACTGTTGAGTTAATCAGGAATGCAGCTACACTGTATGTATGCTATGAGGGACAACTAGCTGATTTCATTTGCAGCAGTATATGAAAGCTGCAGAGAGAAGCTGTGTTCAAGTTGAGAAGTTTGAGCTGTTAAGTTGGAGGGAGAATAATATGCAAGAATACCAAGCAACAGAGATGGCTATTTGGCAACCAGTTTCCTTAAGATTGACATTTACGGAAGAAAGCAAAGTAGAAGGAAGAATGTGTATCAAGAGAGGTGGGTTTGGGGGGCGGGGGTGCATTTATTGCTCTACAAACATGGCTCAAATAGATCTGTGTCAAGGGGTGGGGAAGAGTAGTCTTTCCTGACTGAGTTTTGTCTGCTCTTGTTTGTTGAGATTCTAAAAGTGCTTGTGGAATTTTTGATATTGACCTGCACTAGGCACCCCTGCCTCTCATGGCTGGGAAAAAATTGAAAGGGGACACTGGGTATGCCAAAAATTATGTACATCTTTCCCTCTTCTCCCAAAGAAGTGTTTGTTACACTTGTGCTCAAAAAAATCATCTCTTTGCGCTAACAGTTTTGTTAATTATAGCCCTGTCTCTAGATTCATTTTTGAAAGAGATTATTGGGAAGGCCATTGCAAAGCAGCTTTGTTATTAATTGAAGTTCTCAGGTTTTGCTGAATTTTTTCGATCTGATAGTTCACTGTGGAATATCCTCCAACAGGTTGCAAGTTGTGTTTTAAGCCATCAATTTATTTGCTAAATATCCTCAAAACAATTATGATTACTATTAGTATTAGTTCCAATATACTTTACCCATATTTGTGAGCTTTCTATTACTGTATAGATTGTGAAAAGTTTGCAACAACTATTGAACATTTAAAATTTTAGCTGTGTTGGTTAGCTGTGATAAGTCATACGGTTTTGTATCGGTTCCCTGATTGGATATGCATAACACTTATGATCAGGCAGAGGGCTTGAAGAAGTCATTGGTGTATGCATCTCTTAGCGTAAGGTAGCAGTGTAGGGAGAAGGATCACGTAAACAAGTCTGGAGGGTATTTAAGATAGTGCTAGACATTTTCCTCTCGGTTTCACTTAGGTTTTGCTCAAAACATCATTCCTAGAAAAAATAGGCTTCTGTAAGATTTCTTGGCTGGGTACAGAATTTAAATTTAATTTTCTCTCATCATATTCATAATGTTGCCAACCTCAGCCATTAAAAAATCATGAGTTCGGTCCAAAAGATCAATATGTTGACTTTAAAATTGTGACAGTTTTAAAATATGGTATTTTGTGGGTTCTTTTTATTTGCCTTTCAGGTTTTGGAGGATTTGAACTTCATGCTTTGCGGCTTTTCTCTGCAACCAAAGGGCAAGAAACTTTTTTTAAAATTACAGCTGGATTCTCACCAATCATGGCTCCAGGAGTAAGGGCATTTAGAAAAACACCTGCTATCAGGAGACTCATGAACCCTCTGCACTGATTGTGTCAATTTCCTATGTAAGTACTTGCGCATGCAAGCTTATTATTTGCTAGGTGAGCCTTTATGCAAATGAAACTTGATCAGCTTCATGTTAATAAAAAACAGAAACAAAAAGATGTGATTGGAGCAAATACTTGTGGCTTTATACTTTTGTGGCAGAATCTGTCTCCAGACTTTAGGTGAAATTCTGGAATCCAAGGGGGAAAAAAAAGAATGGTACTAAGGCTTTAGTGGCCTTCAGTACAAGTAAGACATGAACCTCAGCTGTATTCTCAGCTGGAAATCATCTATTCTTCTGTGTTGATACTATTATCAGACAGGAGGTCATTGTGGTAATTAAAGCTGAGAAATATATAAACATGGGAAAGTATTTATTACGTTTCATGTTTTATCTTTTGCAGACATTGTGCTGATAGGATACAAATGTCCCTAACAAGGCATTGAAAACAATGGGAACATTTTGTATTTTAACCTTCTCAATTGCTTAGCTACTACTTGTTTTGATGAGAAGCTAGTTTCAGAAAGATGTGGGGACAAGTCAGAGAATAAAACTATAGAAATATTTCTGAAGTTATTTCAGTAGTAACACAGGAAAAGTCATCACAGTTTTTTCAGAGATGAAAGTATATGCTTCCACTAAATCATTTCAGCGCATTCTGTTTTGACTTCATAAAACTAGGATTGTAGTATTTTGGATGGCATGAGATTTACCCCATTATGTGCTGGGTAAATAGTTGTAAATCCAGACTAACTTCACTGAAGTCAGTAGATTTACTCTGGATTTGCATTGGTGTAACTAAAAACAGAATTTGGTCCTTTGTCATTGCCCCATATTCTATCAATTGATTTATCTAAGGTGCTGGAAATGCCATGCTGTTGACTAATATTCCCTTTTGTAGACAGGTACAAATAGAAGGCAGTACTTCTACTAAAAGGTATACTAGTCAACTTGGAAATTTGTGGGGAGTGTTTTTGGTGCAATAAGCATAGATGGAAAAAGGCTGAAAACATTTTTTCTTTCTACTGTTCGTTATGACCTGTTCTACATATCTCTTACTTTGCCTTTGGCTAAACGTGGCCATTTGATACAAAGTGACGAGATAAATATCCTAGTATAAATTAAATATAGCATTAATAAAAATAAATTCTAATTTAAGCAACAATTTACTGCAGTGCATACATTGATAGGTGCTGGAACTAGGTATGCAGGGGCTCCTGCAGCACCCCCTGACTTGAAGTGGTTTCCATTATATACAGGGACCATAGTTTGGTTCAAAGGCTCTTGGCACCCACACTATAAAAACTGTTCTAGCACCCCTGCATAAATTGATATTTTACAAAGAAAAAAGGGAAGCAAGAGCAAAACACATGACCCTTAACTTTTTTTTTTCTTTTTTTTTTTTTAAGCATTGCCAGAGTGACATCTGAAAAGCATCTGAGCTTCCTTTTTCTAGAAACCACACACCCATCCCATTAGCAAAATGAAGTCTGGGAACATCCAAAAACACATGTCCACATGATTGTCTTCTTGACAAGAGAGAATGAGACAAAAGCAAGTTGAATGAAAACAAAATGTTCTTTGGATTGCTTGACAGAAGTTCATTTTGTTGATTTCATTGCTGTTACATTTGCCAAGCTCAAGGCAACATTCTTGTTATAGCTGCTAAGTTCACAAACTGAATGAAGATTTACTTTGTGATACCACACATGTTGATTAAATACACACATGTATATGTTATATCTTCCTTAATATCAAAGATATCTTACTTTATATGTTTTTATGTCTTTATTATCTGACCAACACCCACATTTTTTGCATAATCAGGCAGTTTATTAATCAGGCCAGTGCACGTCACCTTTGTCCACTGCTTGTCAGTTATGAATAAAACTAGATAGAAGAAGATGGCTCTCTTCTCTGCAGCTGACTTTCTTATGGATATTGTCCACTAGACCTTCAGTATGCTCCTGAACTGAAGGAATCTGGAGTACAGAGTGGTGGACAGTACAAACCCGGGGAACATAATCAAGCATTTTGGTTAATGAGAAATGTACTGTACTGGTTTGCTAGGGCTGGCCAGAAAGCAAGAATTCCATTTTGTGAAAAAATTTCAAGGTTTTGACGGTTGCATTTGTTTAAGGGGGGGAAACCCCAAGTCCTTTCAAAATCAAATTTTCCATGAAAAAGCAGGAAGGGGAGACACCACCACAGAATAGCCTATTGGTTAGGATACTCACTTGGGACATGGAAGACTTTGATTCAGAGCAAATGCTGGAACCAAGGTCTCCCACATTTCAGTTGAGGGTCTTAACCACCAGGCTGTGGACTCAGTCTCAGTCTTATTCTGGCCTAGTAAATAATTATATTCATACAAAATGGAACAGCTCCAATCGGAGAGGCTGTGTGTGGAGGGGTGGGGGAGGGACGACTCTATAGCTTGATAGCTATATCACTAATTCTGAAGCAGAGAAACTTTCTCAAAGCAAGTTTTGTCAAAATCAATATGTTTCCACAAAAAAAGTTTCCATTTTGATGTACTGGCATTTTCTGATTTAAAAAACAAAACAAAAACTTTTCATCAAAAAATTCCCAAACCAACTCTACTAGTTGTACCAGTTCATCTTAATTCCTGAAGTACACCCTGACCCAGGGTGCCTGGGGCAGCCCTCACTGAAAATGCCAAGGTAAAGGCAGGCTGCAAATGGGAGAGCAGATTTTCCCAAAGACTGGTGGTTAACAATGAAGTTAAACTCTTCAGTCAGTCATAAACTGTGCTTCTGATCCTCACACTGCTTATCAAGAAGCTAAAAAAGAAATCACACGGCCCCCTTTATTGCATTATATTTCTCTGGCTCCCAATCAGCACATAAGTTCAGTACAGTGAGAAATTATTTAAAAAACTTTGCTCACTATGCAAAATGTTCTCGTGACCCCAAATGGTCAGCCACACTACCAGGTCAATATTAGTTTGGCTCTTACCCAAAATACCTCGCTGCTTGCCAATCTTTAGTGTCTAAACCTACTGGATTATTATAAATTGAAAAGAAAGAACAAGAAGAGAGTTGTTAAATGCTAAAGCAATCAGATTCATACAGAGACTTCAAAATCCATCTATCAGGTTCTTAGCAGTATTGGTGAGTTTGCTGGCTTGAAAGTCCCTCTGGAACACATCCACAGCTTGGATGGGTCATTCAGTCCTTTGTGGAGAGCTTCCTTTGTAGAAAGTTACTCCAGAGGTAAGAAGCAGGAATGAAGATAAAATGGAGATGATGCAGCTATGCTTTATATTCCTTTTGCTATGTGGCTTGTACTTCCTGTGTGCCAAACACAAGCTTCCCAGCACGTCATGGAAAAGCCTTAGAGTTCTCTATCCAATGGCCCGCCCCTACATACTGACTGATAAGGTGTATCCCCTGGCTCCTTTCAATGGGTTCTTTGTACAGCTGATGACCCTTGATGGGCCATTGAACAAGCTAGGCAGTGCTCATGCCTATCTGTCTTAGGGTGTCACCCAGAAACACAGCACAAATTTTGAAATACAGATATACCATACATATCTATAACTCACAATACAAAGGTGATACAAATATATAAATAAGACCATCATACTTGGCAAATCATAACATTTTCACAGATACTTTACATGGCATATCTGGTCAGATTCATTGCAATTTTATAATATTGGTGTCAAAAATATCAAAAAATGTTCCACATATTCCATACAGCATCACATATGTCAAAGCACTCTACTGAATATATGTAAGTGTACATCTAGACTACCCGCTGTATCGGCGGGTAGCGATTGATTTCTCGGGGATCGATATATCGTGTCTCATCTAGACACGATATATCAATCCCTGAACGTGCTCCCGTCAACTCTGGAACTCCACCAGTGTGAACAGTGATAGCAGAGTCGACAGGGGAGCCGCGGATATTGATCCCACGCTGTGAGGACGAGAGGTAAATCAATCTAAGATACTTCGACTTCAGCTATGCTATTCACGTAGCTGAAGTTGCGTATCTTAGATCGATCCCCCCCGCCTGTGTAGACCAGCCCTAAGCCTAGTGGCTTGAAGCACTAGTGAGTAGGGAGCTTGCTGTTACCATCTGTTGGTGAACAGGGGAAAAGTGGACAGAAGCTCCATAGGGAATGAGCTGTTTACTGCTATTTATTGGTGGACAGGGGAAAATATGTCTACAGAGTGTGGCAAATTGCCAGCACTATTATGATGGGTCTCACGCTTTCTCTTCTTTGGGGGGTGTTCAGGGCACCATTTCTTGCCCCTGAATTGGAATATTAATTGCTCCACTAGTGTCCTTGAGGAGGGGAGTGGAGAGGGAGGGATCTGGGCCTGCCCTCTACTCCAGGTCCCAGCCCAGGGGCCCTGAGGATAGTGGTGAACCACTTGAACTGGCAGTTCCTTCCCCTGGGCTACTTCTCTCTCCTGCCCTTCAGCTTGTGAGGGCCTTCCTACCCTCCCTTTGCACAAGCCGGGTGCCCTTTACCTAGGGTCTTGGACTTCTTAGCCCACCGCAGCACTTCTCCAAACTGTCCTCTGCTTCTCTTCAAACTGTTCTGTGCTCCAACTCCTTCAAACTGTTCTCTGCTCCAATACCAATCCTTTCTGCTCCAACTCTCACACTGTCTGATTGAAGCAGGGGCTTTTTATCATGTGACTGACTGCAGGTGCTCTAATTGGCTTCAGGTGCTCTAGTTAAGCTATAGCAAACTTTCTTCCCCTCAGAGGGAATAAGGCTCCCTTCTAACTCTCTCCTGCTGCCCTCTGGCCATGCTGTATCACAAGATAAAGTTAATTTGCATAAACTTTCTACCCAGAACTCCTGCAGTGATACTTTGGGGACTTAACAGAACTATACATCAATTCTGAATTAGTTGGGTAGTGGGACTGAACTGAGAGAGACGTTCCTACCTTGTGGTAACGAGTGCATCCCTGATGGCAAGGACTTTGCTGAAGTGTCCTGTATGCTATTCATCCCCTTCCACTGATGCTTTTGCAAATTGACACTGCATTAGTAGCTTCACAGCAAGAAGAAGCAGATCAGTAATGCTGAGTGAACTCTGGTGAGACCCCACCCCACCCCTACCCAGCAGCAAAAAAGCTGAAATCACTCTAGCTGGGTGAGTTGGTGGAGTCTCAGGACTGGCTGAAGTAGCACTTTGAAGGGACTGGATACAAGCCTGCCTGAGTATACCTGAACACTTTGGACTATGCTACCCACTCACACCAAAGTGGGAGTGGGGTTTAGCAGATGGGGAAGGGGGAAGTGATGTGGTAAAGGGACACTGGCTTAGCAGACACTGGCAAGTGGGGAACTGCTGCCCAAGTTACCGTGAGGGTGAGTGTTTTACTTATTATTCATTTATATATTTTGTTGTTGTATTTTACCAAGTTAATGCTGTGGCACATAGTCTTTCCTTGTTTCATATGCAGACTCAGCGCCTGCAAGTGGGGAAGTATTGCCTGTTAAGGGTGCCCAGGGAAGGTATTTAGTTTTTCTCAAATCTCTGACCCAGTAGCTTTTGTTAATTTTAAGAGGAACACCTATACATTTGAACCCAGATCGTGTTGCTGCCAAAAACATTTAGCAGAAGGGTTACATATATGTAACAAAACTTCCCTGAAAAAGTCATTAATTATGTCCTCTTTACATCAATCCTAAAGTTCTTTTTGTTTTCTATCCTCCTTTGACCTGACCAATCATCCATGTCACTTTGCAGCTCTCTCTTTCTTGGGTTTCCATGACCTTATACTTTCTTGATGCTTTTCAGCCTTGTTGTCTGCTCCTTCAGTGGAATCTTCATCCACTCTCTGGTGCTTGTCCCCAGGGTGCTGTTGTTAGTTGTAAGTGGATAGGGATGGGTAAAAAATTGAACCAATTATTCAAATGCCTTTCAGTTTCTGGAGAGTTGTTTTTCAGTTCCTGGACCTGCATTTGCCACTAGGATTTTGAATCTAAAACTGGAAGTGACCTATTTTACAACTGAGATGGCAGAAATCTCATAAGAACAGATACATTTTTGAGGTTTTCACTATTCAAGATGGCAAAGATTTTGTGATCTCTCAATTTCTACATTTTGGGGATACAGTTTTGCAAGATTTTGGTACTGTTAGACCCACAGCCTAACTTCTACACTTTCTCAAATCATAACTGTACATCTTTAAAAAATAATTTCCATTAAAGAACCAACACAGTCAACCAGCCCCCACCTAACAACTAAAAACCCTACCAAAACAAGACACTACTGTAACAACACTGGGGTTCGTTAAATAACAAACCAGTGAATGAGAAAGGAATAAAACTTGAATAAAACAAACTGGAGAACATCTCTGATGAACTGCCACACACACGCATGTGGTGTTCATCCATGGCACATCCCCAAATTCCCAAGTCACAACACAATCCCTTATGAGGGAGCATCTCCAAATCACAATCTTTCATAAACATATCTCTACATCTTCCCTCTTAAAGAAAAACAAATTAACTCTTGTATACATATATGTAAACTATCTAATATATACATTAAATTCTCAGCCCAACTGGTACATATCCATAAACCCAATGTGTCAACTACCTAGAGAG
The DNA here is from genome assembly GCF_003597395.2 of Chelonoidis abingdonii. Lineage (NCBI taxonomy): Eukaryota > Metazoa > Chordata > Testudines > Testudinidae > Chelonoidis > Chelonoidis abingdonii. The sequence continues at coordinate 106,794,444 of NC_133770.1, read as the reverse complement.
GAGAGGTTACGAGCCCGTTACTCTTGAGTGAGTCTTTACCAAAAACTTTCCTTAAATACCCCTTCTCCAGCAGAGTAGTATATCTCTGAGTCTTTCAGGACATTTAATCTCCCGCTCTGATCTTCTCAGTATCAACCTTTCATGAGAGTCTGAGTTGTTCTCTTGTTCCTTAATAGTTTCTCATTTGTGTATTGATGACAAAGGCTCAGAATCCACCTCAGATGTCAATGTGTTGGAACTTTCTGGGATTACTCGTAGAGCCCTTTGATTATGTCAAAATGTGTCCCCCTGGTATGTCTGGACTACATAAAACCTTGGATGCAGCTGTTCTTTAATAGTACCTCTTTGGCCCAAGTATTAGAGGTGTGATTCCTCAGGCACAATTTATCACCTGGGTTAAAAGATGGGAGGACCTTTTGTCAAAATAATATTTCTGCTTCCACTTCTGATTTTCTTTCATCTGCCATATGGTTTGATTGTTTTGAGATTTCATCAGGTTATCAGTAATTGTCAAATTAGATTTGATCCTTCTTCCCATTAGTAGCTGATCTGAAGAAAAGTCATTCTCCAGAAGTGTACTTCAGTAATCCAATAAAGCTTTATACAATCCCCACCCCCCAAGTCTTTTTCATAAGGGTCTCTACTGTCTGTATAGACCTTTCCACAAATCCATTTGGTTGGGGATAATTTGGATTTGATGCTTTGTGATGAAAATCCCAATCTCTGGCAAACTGCCTAAAATCTGCACTGGAAAATTGGAGTCAATTATTGCTGAAGACTTCATCTAGAATTCCATGTCTAGAGAAGATTCCTTTTATGCCGGCTATCACTGACTTACTATTAATACTGTGCAGTGTGCAAATGTCTCGATACAGTGAAAAATAATCTGTGACAGCAGTTCCCTTAACTCACCCAACAATATTGTGAATCTTTCCAGCTATATTCTCAGCCCAGAAGAAGAGTCCATCATATCTCGGGACCTCTCCTTTTGTCCCTCCATGCCCTCAAACATAATACAGTTCTGCGGTGACCTAGAATCCTACTTTCGATGTCTCCGACTCAAAGAATATTTCCAACACATCTCTGAACAACATACTAACCCACAGAATCCTTCCTACCAGCACTATAAAAAGAAGGATTCTGCGTGGACTCCTCCTGAAGGCTGAAACAACAGATGGACTTTGACATAGATTGCTTCTGTTGATATGCATGGGCTGAAATTGTGGAAAAGCAGCATCACTTACCCCGTAACCACAGCCATGCTGAACACAAAGCCATCAACAGCCTCAGAAACAACTCTGACATCATAATAAAAACGGCTGACAAAGGAGGTGCTGTTGTCATCATGAATAAGTTGGATACGAACAAGAGGCTGCTAGGCAGCTCTCTAACTCCACATTCTACAGGCCATTATCCTCTGATCCCACTGACGATTACCAAAAGAAACTGCACCATCTGCTCAAGAAACTCCCTGAAAAAGCACAGGAACAGATCTGTACAGACACATGCCTAGAACTCTGACCAGGTGTATTCTATTTGCTACCCAAGATCCATAAATCTGGAAATCTTGGATGCCCCATCATCTCAGGCATTGGCCCCCTAACAGCAAGATTGTCTGGCTGTGTGGACTCTCTCCTCAGGCCCTACACTACCAGCACTCCCAGCTATCTTCGAGACATCACTGACTTTCTGAGGAAACTACAGTCCATCGGTGATCTCCCAGAAAACATCATCCTGGCCACTATGGATGTGGAAGCCCTCTACACCAACATTCCACAAAAAGATGGACTACAAACCATCAGGACAGTATCCCCAACAATGTCACGGCTAACCTGGTAGCTGAACTTTGTGACTTTGTCCTCACTGCAACTATTTCACATTTGGAAACAATATATACCTTCAAGTCATTGGCACTGCTATGGGTACCCGCATGGCCCCACAATATGCCAACATTTTCATGGCTGACTTAGAACAACGGTTCCTTAGCTCTCATCCCCTTACGCCCCTACTCTACTTACGCTACATTGATGACATCTTCATCATCTGGACCTATGGAAAAGAAGCCCTTGAGGAATTCCACCATGATTTCAACAATTTCCATCCACCATCAAACTCAGCCTGGACCAATCAACATAAGCAGTCCACTTCTTGGACACTACTGTGCTCATAAACGATGGTCACATAAACACCACCATATACCGAAAACCAAATGACTGCTATACTTACCTACATGCCTCCAGCTTCCATCCAGGACACACCACTTGATCCATTGTCTACAGCCAAGCTCTAACACACAACCGCATTTGCTCCAATCCCTCAGAAAGAGACAAACACCTACAAGATCTCTATCAAGCATTCTTAAAACTACAATACCCACCTGCTGAAGTGAAAAAACAGATTGACAGAGCCAGAAGAGTACCCAGAAGTCACCTACTACAGGACAGGCCCAACAAAGAAAATAACAGGACGCCGCTAGCCGTCACCTTCAGCCCCCAACTAAAACCTCTCCAGTGTATCATCAAAGATTTACAACCTATCCTGAAAGATGATCTCTCACTCTCACAGATCTTGGGAGACAGACCAGTCTTTGCTTACAGACAGCCTCCTAACTTGAAGCAAATACTTAACAGCAACCACACAACAAAAACACTAACCCAGGAACCAATTCTTGCAACAAAGCCTGATGCCAACTCTGTCCATATATCTATTCAAGTGACACTATCACTGGACCTAATCACATCAGCCATGCCATCAGGGGCTCATTCACCTGCA
>NC_133770.1:106775691-106791163 GCF_003597395.2 Chelonoidis abingdonii | reverse complement strand
ATATTAAAATAAGGCAATCTGGGACTGTTAGGAAGGTGATTAGATCTATCACCTCCAGAGAAAGGGAAGAGCCTAGAAGATGTAAAAGGAAACTTAGTTTGATCGCATCCTGTCTGGCAAGAACTCACTTATCAATAGACACAGCTGGAGGACCCTTATGTCTGTATAGATGTAGTTGTGAAATCCTTACTTCTGTATTGTTTTATATGTTTGTTTGCATGGTCTCTGTCTGGTTCTGTAATTGTTTCTGTCTGCTGTATAATTAATTTTGCTAGGTGTAAACTAATTAAGGTGGTGGGATATAATTGGTTAGCTAATCAAGTAAAAATACGTTAGGATTGGTTAGGTAAATTGTAGTAGAATGATTGGTTAAGGTATAGCTGAAAATATTACTATATAAATTAGGGGCAAACAGGAAGTAAATTGGGATTCGGAAAATAAGGAAAAGGAACTTGAATTTAAGCTTGCTGGAAGTTCACCTCCATAAACATCTAATTGTTTGCACCTTCGGACTTCGGGTATTGTTGCTCTCTGTTCATGCGAGAAAGACCAGGGAAGGGTGAGAGTGAAGGAATAAGCTCTCTAACACACCTCTTCCCATTCTGGCGCGTGGGTTGTGGGAAGGGGGCAGAGGGTGCGGGTCATTCTGCTTCCTGTCCCAATGTCCCGTGATGCATCGCTTCACATCCCAGCAATCCCCATTTTTCCGTCTACATTTGGCACCATCTTGACTCTCTCAACGGTTTCTGTGCAGCACGATTTCTGTGGGAAATGGAGCTCGAACTGCTGAGGAATATGCCGACGTGTCTCGCCAGCACATCATATTTGGCAGTTGAGCTATTCCTTAAGATCCAAAGTGATGAGGAGTCCGACGATGATAGCGAGTCACGTGATGTGTATGACATGAAATTGCTTGTGGTATACGGAAATGCTCAGCACCATGGAACGCCACTTTTGGGCTTGGGAAACAAGCACTGAGTGGTGGGATCACATCGTCATGAAAGTCTGAGATGATGAGCAGTGGCTGTAGAACTTTCGGATGAGAAAAGCCACTTTCATGGGACTGTGTGAGGAGCTCACCCCCACCCTGCGGCGCAAGGACATGACATTGAGAGCTGCCCTGCCAGTGGAGAAGCAGGTGGCTATTGCAATCTGGGAGCTCGCAACTCCAGACAGCTACCAATCGGTCGGGAACCAGTTTGGAGTGAGAAAGTCAACCGTTGGAATTGCGTTGATGCAAGTTTGCTGGGCCATTAATCGCATCCTGCTAAGAAGAACTGTGACTCTGGGGAACGTGCAGGACATTGTGGATGGCTTTGCAAAAATGGGTTTCCCTAACTGTGGAGGGGCGATAGATGGGACGCATATTCCTATTCTGGCACCACCCCACCTAGCATCCGAGTAGGTTAATCGGAAGGGGTATTTCTCCATGGTTCTCCATGCGCTTGTGGATCACCGTGGATGTTTCATTGACATTAACACAGGCTGGCCCGGAAAGCTGCATGATGCACGCATCTTTCGGAACACTGGCCTCTTCAGGAAGCTGCAGGCCGAGACTTTTTTCCCAGACCAGAAGATCACAGTAGGGGACGTCGAAATGCCCACTGTGATCCTTGGAGACCCCGCTTACCCGTTAATGCCATGGCTCATGAAACCATACACAGGGAACCTTGACAGGAGCAAGGACCGGTTCAACTACAGGCTGAGCCGGTGCCAAATGACTGTGGAGTGTGCTTTTGGCCGTTTAAAGGGGCGCTGGCGATCTCTGTATGGGAAGCTAGACTTGCAGGAAAGCAGCATCCCTACAGTTATATCCGCGTGCTGTACCCTCCATAATATTTATGAAGGGAAGGGTGAAAGATTCAGTCAGGCATGGACCTCAAGGTTCAATGCCTGGTGGCTGAATTTGCACAGCCAGAGAGCAGGGCTACTAGAGAGGCCCAGCACAGGGCTGCAAGGATTAGGGATGCCTTGAGAGAGGAATTTGAGGCTGAAAACCATCAGTAATGTTTGGTGCCTTGCATGGGAGTGAAGTGCAGTGGTTACAATGTTAGTAGGAATCTGTGTTTCCCAAGCTGATTTGCAGTGCCTGTTTCTTTCCTGGGCTAAGGTATCTTTGACTTCTGCAATAATAAAGACTGTTTTCAAAGCCAAGAATTCATTTATTGAAAAGAAAATAACTTTATTGACAGACACACAACTTTTGGGAACCTAAAAGGGCAGGGGTGGGGTGGGGAACTGTACAGTCACAGGTTTGAATATGTCCTGTCTGGAGTGCTGTGCAATGACTGCTGCACTTCAGGATGGCTATACTGCATGGTGATGGGGGTTGAGTGCAGAGGGTAAGGGTCGGTTCTCAGGGCTGGTTGGTGAACGTACAGGTGTTGGAGGCAGCTGGTGGTGGTAAGAACCTGGATGCTGGGGAAGGGGATTTTGAGCTGACATTGGGGCACAAGGGAAAGAGCTTTGGGACGGGGGAGGGCGGGCGTGGTACTGCTCTGCCTGCATGTCTACGAGCACCTGGATAGAGTCCTCTTGGCGCACCAGGATGCTTATCAGCTGCTTTGTGCTTTTCTTCCTGGCCGCTGCATTTTTCTGGCAGATCCTGCTTTCCCTTTCCCTCCACTCCTGCACTTTTTTATTCTTTGTGACAGAGTGCTGCATAACTGCTTGCAGCATATCTTCTTTGCTTTTTCGCAGCTTCTTCCAGAGGTTTTGTAGTCTTTGAGACATTGATAACACGGGCAGCCGAGATCTCAAGGTTGCTTCTGTAAAGGCAAAAAATTGAACACTTAACAGAGGCAGCATTGTTTATACCAGACAGTTATTCCCACACAGTTAAGGAGTGTAACAGTCTTCACAATAGCATAATTTTTCCATCTCAAAGAGAGTGCACATAACCCACGGGAGCCCCGAAATGGTGAGTAAGGGGGACTGATTATTTCAGGGCTGTACTGTCCTCAGGGTTTCTGTGCATTGGGGAAAGCAAACAGCTGCAGGGGGCATTTACACTGAACACTATCCCAACATTTTCCACAGGAGTTTATCCTGGAAGATATCTCGCTGCTGTGGGTCACCTGGGAAGGGGGAATGACTGGTTCAGGGCTGTACTGGGGTTTCTGTGCATTGGGGAAAGCAAACAGCTGCCGGGGGCACCTACACTGAATACTATCCCAACATTTTCCACAGAAGTTGATCCTGGAAGATATCTCACTGCTGCAGGTCACCTGGGAAGTGCGGGAGGGTCTTCTACAGCAATGCGGATTCCGCCCTGGCCCCTATGCAGCTTGCCTGTGTGCAGCAATGGTCCCCCCACCCTTCGCGGCACAGTGGCGCGGATGCGTTACCCTGACTGGGACAAGGACCACAGTGCCTCTCCCAATAAACTTGCTCAAGCGCATTGCCCACGCTCTGGCTGAAACTTTCGAAGAGATTACCGAGGCAGATTACCGCAACGTGATAGACCACATCAAGGCATTATTCCGCATCTAGGCATGCATGCATGCAGCCCTAACCCTCCCTCCTCTCCCGAAAAATTTCCATTATGAAGATAAAAGCCACTTACTGGGAACCTGCTCCCCTGTTTGTTCTCCACCAAGTACCGGCTGCTGCGACTGGCTAGCTTCCTCCTGGCTCGAGAAGAGCTCCTGGCTGCATGCCTCCAGGGACTCCAGGGTGTCTCCCCACACCCCAGTACCCTCACTCTCGCTTTCCTCCTCCCCCCCCCACTCTGAAGTGTTCATCGTAGTCTTTGGAGTGGTGGTGGGGTCACCCCCAAGTATCGCGTCCAGCTCTTTGTAAAAATGGCAGGTCGTGGCGGCAGCGCCGGAATGGCTGTTTCCCTCGTGAGCTTTGCAATAGGCAATCCGCATCTTCTTCACTTTAACCCTGCGCTGCAGCGCGTCCCGGTCATGGCCCCTTTCCAGCATGGCCCTTGATATCTGCCCATAGGTATCGTAATTCCTACGGTTGGAGCGCAGCTGGGACTGCACAGCTTCCTCTCCCCAAACACTGATAAGGTCCAGCAACTCGCCATTGCTCCATGCTGGGGCTCGTTTGCCATGTGGAGCCATGGTCACCTGGAAAGATTCACTGATAGGACTCCACATCTGGCTGAGCAAACAGGAAGGGGATTTTTAAAATTCCTGGGGCATTTAAAGAGCGGGTCACCTGAGGCCAGAGCAGTAGAGTTCTAACTGATGAGCAGAGTGGCTGAATAGGCATTCTGGGATACCTCTGAATACCTCTGGAGGTCAATAACAGAGCTTTTGGTGGCCACACTGGCAGAGCAGCACTGCATCAGCACGCTATAGTCATTATTCCCCAGGCCGAGGTGGAGTACAACCAGTGCTATAGCCAGGGAGATACAGCGCTGTATGTGCCTTGCAAGTGTGGATGGTGAGTGAGTTGCAGTGCTGTTAAGTCACTACCAGTGCTGCAACTCTCCAGTGTAGCCAAGCCCTAGGTAACAGACCTGAAAGTGGCAATTTTGCAACAGAAAGACTTCAAAAAAAGACTCCAATGAGAAACTGATGAGCTTGAATTGATTTGCAAATTAGATACCATTAACTCTGGCTTGAATAGAGACTGGGAATGGCTGAGTCATCACACTACTTGAATCTATTTCCTTATGATAACTATACTTACACCTCTTGTCAACTGTCTGTAATTGACCATCTTGATTATCACTACAAATGTTTTTTTTCCTGCTGATAACAGGTCATCTTAATTAATTAGCCTCTTAGAGCTGGTATGGCATCTTCTCTGTATGTATATATATACTCTTTTTATATGTTCCATTCTATGCATCCGATGAAGTGGGCTGTAGCCCACGAAAGCTTATGCTCAAATAAATTTGTTAGTCTCTAAGGTGCCACAAGTAGTCCTGTTCTTTTTTTGTGATTATTAAATAATCCTTCAATTGCTAGGTAAATAAATCAGTGCCTACTTTCACATACTGCCTTTGTGGAAAAGGATGAGGTCTCAGTGGCTCTGCTTGTTTGCATGGCTTCTATTTCAAGAATGAAAAGCAGTTTCCCACCACATTAGTGATGTCATGATTGATCCGTGGCCAATACAGCACTTCTCATGTTCATTGTTTGCACTTCTTAATTCCTAAATGACCCTCATGGATCTTCTGTAGCATTCATTTTTGGAGGATCATTGGAATTACAACCTTATTGTCTTTGAAAATTACCCCATTTATTACAGTAAGTTCATGTCTAGTTCCAATAGTGTCTTATATTTGGAGAGCAATAGCTTATTTCTTCAGGGCACCCTTAATTATCACTTCTGTAAGGATTCCCAAGAATTCATCTTTCTCCATTCCCTTTTTTATTTGTTTCAGTTTCCTGTTAGTTATGGGAATTGACTTTACAATCAGATCAACATAGCCTTGCATCTCTATCTATAAGATCTTCTTTGGTTTTGTGGGAGCCACTGCTTTGGAAAGTGCATCTGCAGTGAACATGAATTTACACAACCAAATCATACATTTGCAGCTTTATCATCGTTCTTTGAATCCTTAAGCTACAGTCATTTAGCGGTTTGTTAAATACCACAACCAGGGGCTTGTGATCCATTTCAACTTCCACTGCCTGTTCATAAATATACTGATTTAATCTCTCGTTGGCAAACAGTATTCCTAAAGTTCATTTTTTATCTGTCTGTTTTTGTTCTCTGCCTCAGTCAGTGATTTGGATGCATATGCCACTGATTGCCAACAATCCCCATGCATCTATAAAATCACTGCACCTAACCCAGACTGTGAAACACCTGCTGATATTTTAATAGGCCTTCCTGGTGCATAAAACTTCAGAACTAGTTCTTGTATCTGTTGTTTTCTCCTGTTCTGCACGCCAAAATGATTCATTTTTATTCACAAGCAGTTTTCTCAAAGTTGCTGCTTGGGTAGATACATTAGGTATGAATTTTCCAAGATAATTAACTATTCTCAGGAACTGTTGGACATCTGTCTTTGACTGAGGACCTGGCATCATTTCAATGGCTGAAATCTTTCTCTTCATTGGAGATAATGTCCCCAGCAAAAGCCAGTTCTATAACCCCTAAAACATATTTTTCCCTATTTAGTTTGAGGATTGTAGGTCTAGTGGCATCCAGGACTTCCCAAAGTCTACAGTCATGCGCCTCTTTTGCTGAGCCCCAGATGATGACGTGATCCACTGAGGTATTAACACCATTAATATGTTCATAGATCATATTTATGGTTTTGTAGTACACTTCTGGTGCTGAAGCTATGCCAAAGGATAAGCATTAGAATCTGTATCTTCCAAACGGGGTATTAAATGTGCATAGTTTTGAGCTTTTTTCACTTAACTTTAGCTGCCAAAAACCCAGGGAATCATCCAATTTACTGAAATATTGAACATTTGCACATTAAGCCATAATCTCTTCTCTGGTTGGTAGTTTGAAATGTTCTCTTGTTGAGAGAGGCCTTGTTGAGACCTCTGGGATCTAAATATATGCATAGCTGGCTGTTATTTTTCTCCACAGTGACTAGGGAGCTCACCCATTCTGTTGACTCACCAATTTTTTGTATTATTTGCATTGATTCCATCCTTGCAAACTCAGCCTTGAGTTTTCCCCAGAATTCAAATGGCATCTTTCTACATGGATGGATAATTGAAGGCACCTGCTTGTTTATCTAGATTGTATGTTTACCCTGCAAGCAACCCAACCCTTGAAACAAGTCATGATATTCTTGAAATAATGCCTCAAGGTTCAGTATGATCTTGTAGTGAGAACACCTGTTTTACCCAGTTGAGTTCCCCACATGCAGCCAGGCTGAAAATTGGTGGCATCTTTTGTGGCACTACAACGAATGGTGTTTTTATGGTTGATTTTAGCAATTCATCTCCCCTTTGCTAGTATAATTGTTCCAGAATAAGCAATTACTTTTATTTTTGTTGGGCTCAGTTTTGGTCTTATTTTTAGTCTTTCATAATCTTGTTCAGACAGAATATTAACCTGAGCTCCTATGTCCAGTTTCAGCAGAATAATTGCTCCATTCCAATCACAGGTAGTATCCAGTCCCTCTTATCAGGCTTTCTAGATCCCAGTATGTCTATGAAAAATTCCTCAACCAGATTGTCTTTAACTAATGAACTTGACTTTTCTTCATGTGGGATCTGCAGCATTTTGAAAAATGATTATTTTCCCCACATTTATGACACTTTCCCCAGTGCAACATACTGGTTGGGGCCATGCTGTGATCCATACCTTTCACATGACAGTCCATACTCCAGTCTTTCCTGTTAGTAGTTCCATACTGAGTGATCCTAGTCTTTGAGTTGGCTTATTTTGGCTATATTCTTTTGTACTTCTGGTGAATTCAGTTCTTTGGCTTGTGCTTTCACAATTTCTGCTGGCTGCATTTTTGGAAACCTTTTTCTAAGGTTAAGTCTCCTTCACGGAGCAGTTTCTCTCTTAACACATTGTCTTTAATGCCACAAATGATTCTGTCTCTGACCAGAGAGCATGTCAGCTGACAAAGACACTGGTTTTACTGAGTTTCCCTAATTCTGTGACACATTGTTCTATGGTGTCATAATTATTTTTTACATGCATGCAAAAAAAAATGTCTCTAAAAGGTGGCATTCCTTTTTGGCATGCAGTGTTCCTCAAATTTAGTCAATGTTTTACTTAACTTCATACTTTCACCTTCTTCAGACTTAAGGTTGTTATAAATATCCAATGCTTCCTCCCCAACAACATACAAAAATTGATGATTTCACTTTTATCATTTTTATCCTCTATCTCTATGGCTGCTAAATAGAATTCAAATCTCTGTCTGATTTTTTTCTAGTTCTGTGCAACATTGCCTGACAATTGCAGACTGGATGGAAGTTTTAACACATCCGTTTTTGGCTTTTTTACCCTTCTTAAGCTAGTCAAGCTACTATTGTACTCACCAAATACACGCAAAAGCCTCTATGCCTGGTGCTCCATGTGCTTCTCTGTTGCCTTCCCTTTGTCTCTGCTTTCAGTTACAAACGCATGAGTTAACTTCAAAATAAGGGCAGTTTCCTTCTCATTCAACACTTCTCACACAATGTAACCATCTTGGGGTTCATTAAATAACAAACTAGTGAATAAGAAGGGAATAAAACAAACTGGAGAGTATCTCTGGTAAACTGCTGCACACAGCCATCTCATGTTCCCAATGCCCATCTTCAGGGCACATCTCCAAATTCCCACACTCACAACACAGTCCCTGTTGAGGGAGCATCTTCAAATCACAATCTTTCATAAACCCTCCACACATACTTCTCCCCCTTGAGCAGAGAGTGAACCACATGTGACAGATGTTAGTAATGTTACTTCATTCACTACTGAAAGATGTTCATATAATGCTATGAGAGAAGTGGAAGAACCTATGCATAATAAAATAGAACCTGACCCTATAACTATAGTTCCTGATGCTTAGATGTCTATGTATCACTTTATTTACACATCCCTACAAAAGTATTTTGTAAAATGTGTTTGATTTTGTTTTTCACAAAGGCACATTTATTTGGATGGCTTGAAAGGCTTAGACTCAGTAAAAAAAAAATCTTGCAAAACATTTAAATGAAATGAATCATTTTTATAGAACCATTTGTTATGTCTGAAGTTAAGTTACTAAATTATCCAGCCTTTTCTCATATTTCTTTTTAATTTGCATGGTAATTTTTTATTCTTAGACATAACTGTTACAAAAAGCATATAAACAGAATCCTATCAATTGATATGATATTCAAGTCATTAAATCCTAGGCCAAGGCCAAACATTACTTTTCCAGCTACTATAAACTAAACTATTTACATGTGAAGAAAGAATTGGCTATTTGGTTAAATTCTACATTTCATATGTCTTGCACCCAAGCAGCTCTTTTGTTCCAGGTTGCTACTACAATTCCACATTTGCTAAGAAAACCAAAATTGTCATTTCAAATTAGAACATTGGTCCCCCATAATTGGATAGCCTGTCTCCAACAGTGGACAGGATGTTTCAGAAGAAGGTGCAAGAATAATGGTCAGGTATTCAGTAGCTTATCCACAGAAGAAGTTTCTTCCTAACCCCCTGCTGACACATGAAATATGGAGCTATAGGACTTCTAAATTATATTAGGGAGCAAGATGCCAAATCATAATATTATTTAATGATTAATTCTGCTTATTTAAAACAAGTTAACACCATAATTAATGTCTTCTTTGATTCCTTTCATATGATGTTTCAATAGGGATGGATAAACTGGTTTGGATAAAACCTAACTTAAACTCAAATCTTAAAATAAGCCTCTTTCCTTCTTTCTTTCAACAATTCTGCACTGCTTGGATTTTATAATGCCCAGAAACAGACATGCCACAAGAAAGACACTTCTTAAGACAAAAAGTACTTTGCCTCAAGCCAAAAGGCATTGGAAATCTTGCAAAAGAGCCAGTTCTCATGACTTCTCTAGATCTAGTTTCACACCAAAGAAGTATGGAAGGGTCACATAAAAATTCCAATTAGTCTCACTAGCTAAACCATTTTGAGGCTGACCCTTCAGACAACTCTTAAAAATAGCCAATGACATATCTATCTTTTTCTGTTCATCATCAGCAATATGGATAGGATGATAACTGAGTGATGGTCAGTATAAAGAGAAAATGGTGAATGTATTACAAATTTAGCTAGGCGAGTGCATGCTGGAAATGAATTTTTAAAATGGGCCTCAACTTGCAAAAATTGTTGTTTTATGGATAACTTAAGACACTTGTCAGTTTGTTCAAGTTCTGAGATCAACTTCATGTCTGGTTGGACTCCAGTAAGCACAGGAATCCAAACTGAAAAAAAACCTGTGTGAAGTTTTATGGAAAAAATAAGAATAGAAGGTTTATGGCTCCACTGGGGCCTTAAAACTGGCATATTCTTGAAAGATTAAAAATTATGGATAAAATACCAAGGTTCCAAAGAGGTAAAATCACTAACAATGGTTTTAAACACTGAAAAAGTTCATATGTCTGGATAGACTGGAAGCAGTACCTCAGGCCTGGAGAATCATTCTGCTAAGGTTGTCTTAATTTGTCATTTGTAATGGTACATATGTGTATTGTTAATTTGTATGTTTTCTTAATCATTCATATGCAAAATCTGATTTTATTTTAAACTCCATAGGCCAATCCTCAACTGGTGTAAATCAGCGTAGCTTCATTGACTTCAGTGGAGATGTGTTGATTTAGAACAGTTGAGTTCTGTCCTTGGGTATTTGTTTGAACAAAAATTGCCATGATAACTTTTTTGTTTGTGTGTTTCCCAAACCAGTGTAGCACAATTTCAGGTTTTTTTAAATATCTGAAATATTTTAAAGCGCAAGTGTCTGAAAATGATTTGCTAGAGCCATGGTGCTTTAAATTGCCATTGTTCTCTGAAGCAATCCTGGGATCAGGACGTTATCAGAAGCAACCTGCATCACTTCTAATTAGACTTGAGCAAATAACTCACAATTAATTTATATGATTAATTTATCCTCCTTTTCAGCCTGTAGGCTATCAATGAGCAGACTGTGATATTTGTAAATGTATCTGATGTTCAAATACATTCAATCAGTTCTTTTACATAAATGTATTTTTCTATGGATTGAAGAACAATTATTTACAGTGAATCCACTGATCAGGTCCATTTACATAGTGTTAAGCCATATATGTCCATAAGTCAGTATTTGACTTTTAGTGAGAGCTTATGAAAGATGGTCATCTTAACTGCTTAATTTCTTTCAGGGAAGGGAGGTAAACTCTTTAAATAAGGCTATCACAGTATTTTGCTAAAGTCAATGATCCTAAAGACAGAGGACAAAGTCTTGAGTTAATCACACAGGACCAGTCTGCCACCCTTACTGAGACTGAGTAATACTAAAGTAAAATACAATGCAAGTATCTGTGACAAAATCTGGCCCATAATTATCCAGCAAGGAGTATATAATTGCAATAATTGAGTGCACAATATTTTGTTTGCAAAAAGCTCTAGAATAACCACAAAATGACATATATGAAGTCATATATTAGAAGATTATGGAGGACCCAGGGAGAATGTGCATCCCGTTTATCAAGAAAATATTTTCTATTGATCTGCTTCAGGTACAAATTTTTTATGAGGAGCAAGTAAATCGTGCACTATTAAATGCTGATAGAATTATTATTTTTAAAACATTTAACTGTTCCCTGGCTATTCAGGGAATGTGTATTTCTATAAATGATGGCATTAGATAAGTTAGAGCATCAGAGTTAAGCCAAATTTATGTACTTTTCCATTGACCCTGTAGCGGGATGGTCACCCCGCTCCTGCCCTGAAAGTCTTAAAACAGCCCTGGGAGAGGGATGGCAGGGGAAAAGCTAGGCTGATTGGGGGAAACAGCCACAGGTGGGGCCACATCTCAATCAGGTCACAGCTGGCTCTATAAGAGGGCTGAGGGCCAGAGATTGAGAGCCCCTCTCTCTAGCTTCTGAGAAAGAAGGACCTGGCTGCCTGGGAGCTGAGAAGGGTACCTGAGGTGGAGCACTGCTGGGGAAGGGCAGCCTGGTAAAACCGCAAGCTGCAGGCCTGGCTAATGGGGCCTAAAAAGGTACTGAGGCTGCAGAGGGGCAGCCCAGAAATAGGCAAAGGCAGTGGGTCCAAACCCCCTTGCCAATGATGAGTGATTTACTGACTGGAGACTGCCCCAGTGCGTGCTAGATGATGACTGGCAGTAGCCACTGAGGCAAGGTGGGGATAGAGGGTTGGGGGTTGCCATGGGTGGAGAGACCCAGATTGTGGGTTACTGCTGGGGCAGGACCCTGATGTAAAGAGGTACCAGGGTCTGGGAGGGACACAGGGGCCAGCAGCAGGCGAGACACCAGCCTGCAGAGGGCACTCTGGACTGAAAAAGCTAATTCCCAGGATGATCAACAGGAAGTGATGCACCAGTAAGTTGTCACCTCGCCACAGACTCCAAAATGTCCAAAGCCTCATACATTAAATTAAATTCTCTCTCTCTCTCTCTCTCTCACACACACACACACACACACACACACACACTTTTACTCTGACATGAATTTTTTTTAACTAAATATTTTTTGAACTTTGACAGATTTTTAAAATTCACAGTTTTAATAGATAAATAAAACACTGAACATACCATTTAGTACAGATGTTGCAATTATAACAATATATCTGAATAGTATTACTCTAGATATTCAGGAATCTCCTACCAGCTAGTAAAACTGGCTTTCTGGCTGCTTTGCACTTCTGGGACAGCAGAAAGCATATGGAATTGTCCAGAATGTGAGCCTGTGTCTGGACTTGTATATATACATTCAAACATTAGGGGAAAATATATTTTAAAATATGGTATATCAAAATCAGCTTCTCTTTTACTTACATGCCAAGATTTCATTTCTGGTTCTGTGGCTCTCCTTCTGAAGCTGACATCATTAACACCTCATGTTCGTAGAACCTTCATTTTTTTAATGGTGAGTTATGTTATTATTTCTTGTAAGGGAAATGCTGAATTCCTGCTTCAGTAATTCTGCCACAGGACAGCTGAGGATCTAGCTCTGAGTGTTTGCTTTAGGAGACACTTATCCCCTGATGAATTAGAGGCCATCATGTATGTAACTCAATTCTCCCCCATGGAATATTTCGAATATTCTTATACTGCAGTATCATCTGATGAAATAAAGCTTATGTTCTCTTTAAAACATGCTAGAGTTAGTGACAATTAAAATTATTCTGGAAGAATGATACAATCAGTTTATCATTTGTAAAACGTATCTGCTTTAGAAGTGTGCTGTATGGTTTGATGCACATTTAGCCACCAAAACTTGGTGATGAGTTAGAACTATTGAATTATGGGCACATTTTTACATAAACAATTTACAATCTTTGCGTAATTACCTTGAGTGGTTGCATTATCTGAAACCCTCTTTTTTTTTTTTTTGTGACTAACATGATGCTTCCTTCCTTTTTCTTAAGGAAAAAAAAAAACTTTCATAGAAATGTTTTTAAAAAAATCTGTGTGAGGCGCATAGAAACAACATCAATTACTTTAAATGCAACCTATTTACTCATTAACCATCAGCATTCATTGCAATAGTTGAGGCAAAGCAGATTGTGTTTGGGAAACTAGAGATCTGTCACACATCTCTTCCAATAATGTACCTCTGAGGTGTTCTTGAATCCAGCCTCAAACTCTTACATGAGCACATGGACACACCCATCTTATTATGGCACTAAAAGGGCTTGGCAAAGTAAGATGTGTATCATAAGACACACAAGATGAATATCTTTCCCTCAGAAATGTACCTGCCCTACATACCTAGTTAATTTGTTGAAAGGCTCAACTAAAACTTAATTAGCTACTTAGGGAGTGTACAAATTTCACTGGCAAGTGAAGCATGAGGCGTTACATGGCATGAAGATAAAGAACAGTAAAACAGGTGATGCTAATACATTTTTCCCAAATATAATTAAGGATTCAATGGACAGCCCTCAGTGTGAATTGTTTTCTCTCATTCTGATGCTACAACTCGCCTGTATATTGAGCTTTCAAACGAGAGTCCAGAATAAGACCTCAGAGTTGGTCCAAGATAATACTTTCATTAAGATAGTGTGAATGCAATGGAGTGGGAGGGCCTGGGTCCCCCTAAATCCCTGCCTTAAGACTGAGGCACTTCAGCCACAGAAGTACAGGGCAGGAAGTCAAGTACTTCAACCACTAGACTGATTGGCCCTCCAAGCCCCTGTTACACCACCATAGAAGGAAAACTAACTCCAAACTGGTATCATTATACAAGTAGAGTGGTCAAGATTTTCAAAATTTGCTAATAATTTGCGGGGCCCAATTTGATACAACTTAAAGGGGTCTGATTTTTCAGAGAGCAAGTGCATGGCTCTTTAATGGGATTTGAGCACTTGAATATTCTTTGTGCCTTTGGAAGCCTCCCTCTGGAATTTTCAGTCCCTGGGGTATCCCAGTGGGTGAACCCAGCTTGTCACAAAGGAGTTTGAGATTTTCTGCTCATGGGACACTTGTTAGTCTCATCACTCTGGGCTATTGGTGTGCAGCAGCACAGGACTCCAATCTCTGGAATCCCTCCTTTCAGCATGTGTCTCAGTATGTATCCATAACCTTCCACTCTGCTGGCTTTCAAAATCCTGTCCACCTTGAAAAATAAACTCAAGGACCCAGCTCTCTGCAGCCCCCCAGTGACAAACTCCTGATCCAATTTCCTCCAGTAGCTGCTAAATCATTTCCCCAAGTATGTTACAGACTGCCACATGGTGATTGGCCCATTTAAAGGGAGATAGACCACGCCCCACCTGTGACTAATAAGTCGAGTGACCAGTTGTCCTAATTTTACAGGGACAGTCCAAATATTTGGGACTTTTTCTTATGTCGGCGCCTATTACCCCCGACCCCCTGTCCTGATTTTTCACACTGGCTATCTGGTCACCCTACTAATAAACTGTCTCCCAGCTGAGGTGGGGATAGGGGTCAGGTGACAGCAAAAGCTCCGTTAGAAAAGCCAGCAAGAGCTCAATTGACCTGGAAAGCTGCAGAGAGCAAGAAAGTTTCCACCGAAGTTCCTGGCCCAAGGGAAAGAACCCACTTGTTACATGACTTCCAGGTAGGCAGCAGCCATAGGGAGTGATACCAAAGGGAGCAGTGAAAGAGCTCCTGCAGGAGGCCTGGAATCGGGGGAAGGACACGGAAGAGTGTTAAGAGAGGTGAGAGAAAAGACTCAGGGAACTGTGGCTCATGTTGGTCAGAGGAGCGACTTTATTTTGGTTTTAGGCTTATATAGAAAGTTTATAAACTACGTGTTTATTTATAAAATGTTTAATTTAACATTGTCACTTAAATTTGTTGAATGAACAAGGTCTATCCATTGCAATTAGATATGGTCCATGGGTTCTTACACTGAGTGCAGCCACCAGGCTGTATCTATATCACCTTTTAGAGAATTACAGAAGACAAAGTTGTTGAATTTACTTCTCAAATGTAGTCTATTCTTCCAAACACTATTTGTGACTCAGTTCTTTGGAGCCATTTTAAATTCTCTGAAAACATGCTGGTAATAACTCTAAGCAGAATAGAACAAGAAGACTAGTTTTGACAAGGAAAAATCACTTGGAAAAGAAAGATCGTAGGATTGACTCATATTTTGTGATCCACTATAACCCCTAGATCCTTTTCTGTGGTACTCATTCCTAGACCGTCATTTCCCATTTTGTATTTGTATTTGTGCACTTGAATTTCCTTCCTAAGTGTAGTACTTTGCATTTATCCGTATTAGATTTCTTCCTATTTGACCATTTTTCCAGTTTGTGAAGATCACAGACAGCTGCAGCGGCACAGGAGCCAGTAAACAGAGCTGCTAACAGGGGAGTTTCAGTGGGAGTTTCCAGGGGGAGGTTGCAGGGGAGACCAAAGCAGAGAAACCAACAAGCCAGA
>NC_133770.1:106728533-106771491 GCF_003597395.2 Chelonoidis abingdonii | reverse complement strand
GATTGGCAGGGGCCCTGGAGGTTTTTCGCCTTCCTCTGCAGCGTGGGGCATGGGTCACTTGCTGGTGGATTCTCTGCAGTTTGAGGTCTTCAAACCACAATTTTGAGGACTTCAATTACTCAGTCATGGGTTAGGGTTTGTTATAAAAGTGGATGGGTAGGGTTCTGTGGCCTGCTTTGTGCAGGAGGTCAGACTAGATGATCATATTTGTCCCTTCTGACCTACGAGTCTATGAGTCTGAGAGTCTATTTTGAATTCTAATGCTGTATTCCAAAGCACTTGCAACCTCTCCTACCTTAAACACATTGTCTGACTTTATAAGTATACTCTATATACCGTTATTCAAATAATTTATGAAGATAGTGAATAGAACTGGATCTCCACTCGATATGCCTTCCAACTTGACTGTGAACTATTGATAACTACTCTCTGAGCATGGTTTTACTACCAGTTGGTGCACCACCTTATAATAGGTTTGCCTAGGCTATATTTCCCTATTTTATTTATGAGAAGTTCACATGAGACCAAAAGTCTTACTAAAGTCAAGATAAATCACACGTACTATTTCTACCCCACCATAAGGCTAGTTAGGCTGCCAAAGAAGGAATTAAGTTAGTTTGACATTATTTGTTCTTGACAAATCCATGTTGACTGTTACTTAGCATCTTATTATCTTCTAGATGTTTGCAAATTGATTGTGTGATTATTTGCTCCATGATCTTTCCAGGTATTGCAGTTAACTTGACTGGTCTATAGTTGTCCTTATTCCCCTTGTTATAGATAAGTACTATATTTGCCCTTTTCCAGTCCTTTGGGATCTCTCCGGTTGTCCACAAATTCTCAAAAATAATTGCTAATGGCTTAAAGATTTCTTCAGCTAGTACCTTAAGCATTCTAATATGTATTTTGTCAGGCCATGCTAACTTGAAGGCATCTAACTTGTCTAAGTAATTATCAACTTCTTCTTTCCCTATTTTAGCTTCAGATCCTACCCCATTTATACAGATGCTCACTATATAAGTTGTCAGATCACTGCTAACCTTTTCGGTGAAAATTGAAATAATATGTATATCCAAGTCAAAGTTGTCTCAGATAAACTAAGTCATGCTGACCTGGAACTGTTATAGATTTTGTTTTATATGAGCATAATCCGTTCTTGACAGTTATTGCTTATCTGATAGCCACAAATATGCTCTTCATAAGAAAAGATAGCTATTCTTTTGTTCTACATATTCTGTCTTAAACTCACACATGTACAATGCAAAAAAACCCCAAACTCTGTTTATCCTCCAAGGTCTCCAGTGGAAATCTTTCAGTATTCAATATACAATTTAGGATAATGTTGCAAACGTGCCTGTTTTTATTTTCTTTAATGTTTCTTTCTTATTTCCAGTGTTGTAGAGCAATATGGAGAGTTTAGAGACCCTATGCAGGAGTAGTTCCATTTGTTTGGCTGTGAAATTGATTTCCTTATTTTAGCATATATAAAGTAATAAATATATAGTGTATTCTTCTGTTCTTGGGACCTGAGCAATTGTATTGAGAGGAAATTACTCTCTTCCCCTAAAGTATAGTATAGTGGTCATTGTTTCATCAGTGTACAGTATGCAGTGGCACCAGAAACCAGGGATGTGAAAGCAACAGTTTTGGGCCATTGGCTATGGCAGTATCAGGACAATCCTCATTGGTAGACTATAATAAAACAGTTCTCCCTGAGACTGTGAAAAATGGGGGCCGGGGGAGGGAAGAGAACACTTCCTTATATAAAATACTCCTGAGTGGCTCTAGAATTGTGCTTCATTTCAAGGTCAAAAAAAAGACAGTCCACACTCCACACTTTTATTTTTATGCCTAAATACATGCCTAAATACACAGATGGTTTCCAAACTGTCTAGATGTACATTGTGTTAGTTTTTTAAGAGCTGGTTTCCACTAGGGGGAAGACCCACTAAATCGATGGCAGAGGGCTCTCCGGATGGCCCCGGTATACCAGCTCTCCAAGAAGAGTAAGGGAAGTCGACTGGAGAGCGTCTCCCATCGACTCAGGGCTGTGAAGACACGTAGCTGGAGTAGTGTAACATAGGTTGACTTACCCCTATATTAAAGACAAGCCCTGAGAAAACCAAATAACCAAGACACTAATCCTGGCTGTGCAGGAGGTGATGCAAAGGAGCAGTATGAAAGTGCATATAAGGACACAGATGCCTAGCAAAGTCCTTGGGCTATGAAGCAGATCCTTAACTACGTATTTGAAAACTAGCATTTGTGCCAAACTTAATTTAGCTTTTCATCACTTTTGTTGATCTGTTTCTGTGTTAACATTCAAATTACAGAAGTTGAACAAAGTTATATCATCTTTAGTGTTTCCCCCCACACACATACATTCACTTGCAAGTGATATTATTCTGTCAACAGTTTGAACTTTGCCAAGCACTCCAATTTTGCTTTCCCTAATAAAGAAAATTGATTATTGGAATATTAATAACACTGCTTAATGAACAGCGGACTATGCTGTCAGTGTTCCTGCTTATTTGATGTCCCAAAAAAGTGGGGAACCTAGTGGGTCAAATCCACTGCTCACTAGCATGCCTGTCTTCAACAAAAATTACATAAATTTATCTCCAAATTATCTTACAAATTCAAAGTTTGGCTTTCAGAATACGTCCTATATTTAGAATTGGTTGGAAAACTTTTGATGAAACGTTTCCTTGTGAAAAATGCATGTTTGTTTCAAATGGAAATATTTTGTGTGAATGTGTCAGTTTCAACAACCTTTTCATCTGGAAAGCTTTGCAGGTCCAGAAGATATATATGAAGGCCACTGTAGAATAGTTAATAGCACAGTGATTAGAGCTCTCACTGGGATGTAAGAAAGTCAAGTACCTGCTCTGCCTGATTCAAAGCAGGATTTTTCATCCCCAATTACACTCTCAATCAGGCAAATACTGTATCTGGGTCTCCCGTATTCCAGGCCAGTGACCTAACCACCAAGCTAAAGTCTCTCTTTAAGGCTTGTCTACACTACAGAGTTCTGCTGGCATAGCTAAATTGGTCAGGAATGTGACGAGGTATCATGTCTGACACAGCTGCGTGGGCAAAAGCCCCAAATGTAGACACAGCTGTACTGGCAAAACTGCACTTCTTTTAAAGTTATAGCTTGTTTTGGGCCAGGAGAGGGAGGGAGAGAGACAGAGAGCGAGAGAGGTGTTGTCTAATAAGCTAGTAAAGGGACAGTTTTGCTGATATAAGCTGCATCTATTCTAGGGACAGTTTGGCGGTATAGTACACTGGTTTACCTATAATGAGAGCTCTCTTAATTTGGACATGACTTTACTTTCTCCAGTTGGAGCTACCATACACCATATAAGGCTCTGTCTACGTTACACAGCTTTTAGCAACACAGATGTGCTGCTATAGCCATGTCAATAAGTTGTGCAGTGTAGCCACTACTTGTTGGCAGGAGAGAGCTTTCCTGCCCACAAAATGATGTTCACGCTGAAGCTTGTTGTTGGCAAAACTTTTGTCTTTCGGGGGAGGTCGGGTTGTTTTAACACCTCTGAATGACTCAAGTTTTTTCTTTCACTTGCCAGTGTAGACAGAGCCTAAATAATTAAATACGCATGGGCCAACAAGAAAGAAATTGATTCTATAGCCAAGCGCTTAGGCATTGGCCGGCAATGGGGGAGATTTGGGTTCAAGGCTCTGTCTGATTCAAAGCAAAGTTTTTCATCCTACATCACTGAATCAGAGAGATTTGACATTTTCTGAAGAAAACATTTCAATTTGTCGTTTTGAAGCAACTCTTTGTTTCAATTTTTATCTTGTATTATATACTGTAATACAATACAAATATTTGTAAAAGGTCAAAACTGAAACCAAATGTCGAGACTCTTGTTGAAACAAATTGTTTTAATCAACCGTAGCGGGCCAGTGCAGCATCCAGCTAGCCTAGTGGTCAGACAAAAGCTCCACAATTCTTTCCGGCCTGATCATTTTAGACGGAACTCCAGCCAAGTCATCTGTGGCAGGCATCAATCCTTCCTGAGGGTCTCTTCCACTCCCCTTAGGGTTCTCCTATGGCAGTGATACAAGGGCATGAGGAAGGAGGACCCAGACCCTCCCACTCCTTCAGGTCCTAACTAAGGGCCCAAGAAGGGTATTAAAATATCTTGACCACTCGCTGGTCCACCCCAACTTATACTCCCCTGGGTAGCTTCCCACTAGGTTGTGGCTCCTCTGTTGGGGTGTGTTACAGGTTCAAGGAGTATCCATCTACTGTGTCAGTGGGACACTGTCCCATTCTTTACAATCCTTTGTGGGTTTCCACCTCCTAGAGATATAGGGGGCAGAGTTTGGAACACTGACTCCAGAATAGCCTTAGGAATGCTGCAGCCACTCTTCTAATAGCTCCAGGCATCAAGCTCACTTCCTGGTGCACTTCCCCGCCCTTGTCCCTGGGCTACTAGGATCCTTTTAAACTATCTCTCCACCTGGAGCTTGCCTTGCAGCTTCAGAGGGGTAGGGTCTACCTTGCCCAGTACTGCTCTATGCCTTGTGGTGGTTTAGTGTGGGATCTGTAAACTCCATCATATCAACCAACTTTTATTTTAAAGAATTTTCCTTCTTTTCAGAATTTCTTTTTTTCCTCCCATTTTGTTTCTAATCGGAATGAAGTCAAATTTCAGATTATTGAATTTCTTTTGTGAAACATAAATTCCATCCTCTAGTTGTACATATTCTACCAGTAAATGGATGGCTTCACTCTCCAGGGTTGTCAATCTGTCTCAAGCGCCAAATTCAATGAGAAATGTAAACAGAAAGGAGGAGTGCAAACCTGGGCAAAAATCTCACACGCAGACTTGTGAGACTGGCAGTATCTTCTGTTTTCAGGCAAACCGCAAGAAGAACCTTCTTAACACCATGACAGAACTTTCATTCTTCAGAGCTGTCTGAAACCAGGAAGAGCAAAACTGCATGAAAACAGTTGGTAAGAAATGTCACTGAACTTGCACCTCAAAGAAGGTGATGACACCCCAAATTTTGTGATGAAGTACAGGATGGTTCTTGTTTAAGTAGATCCAAGTTTTCATCACACTATTTCCTCAAATAATCCAGATGGAAATCAGAGCTGGATGGACCCACCCTCATATAATGTACAGATCATTATTTTATTAATACAGTAATTTTCCCAAGCATTTACATTTTTTACCAATCTACAGATAATGGGCCCAATGCTTAGTGCTGCTCTCAAGTTTATGAAAGGCTCATTAACTTGGGGCAAATTTTAAGGTCTCCGTCAACCTTAGCTTCACCCTCGATGCCTCATCCCCATCTGCCAGCAGGCTGAGACCCACTGTTCTATATGAAGCGTGAAAACTGCCAAGACTCCCTGTAACGAGGTTCTCCTGTTCGCCCTCACACTTTGCGACCCCTGCACCCACAGATTAGCCAGAGACCTCTTCTGTGTACAGTCACTAGTGTCTTTTATTTACAGTGTCAGATACCACCACTTTCTATTTTCAGACCGCACCAAACTAGCAACCTGGGAGACAGCTAGCTTCTCCAGCCACCAGGGATACATGGCCCTTGGCTCCTCCCTTTCCTTTCTCCTCACTTCACTTCCTTCCTGTCAGCCCTATATAGCCCCCTGGCTAATAAGGCCTGCAGGTGCTTCCCTTATTTTAATTAAGTGTGGCATACTTAGCCCCAATTAATGCTTCCTAATTGGAACTAGGCTAACAGAGGCCTGGCTCAGGCCCTCCTGGCCAGCACTCTGTTATACCCCCATTAGCTTCAATTGGAACAGGATTTCACCCAAAGACTTCTAGGGAAATTGCCCATTTATTTGCCCTCTCCCCTCATTTTTTTGGTGATGTCGCTGCATTTCTTGGTCTTTTGGGACTACAGGCTGGTACTATGGTTGCAAGGGGGGGCGGGGGCATCTGGAAATTCTGCTGTCCTTTCCCTCAAATCCTTGGGTGTATAGGAAGTTGTATGGCACATATTGGAAAAGAGCATGGCAAAAATTACTTTCTTACACTGCTGTCAGTTGGAGATTGAGATGGGAGATTGAGTGATGTCTCATAAAGGGGAGCAGCTGTTTCTCCTCTAAGACACTGTGATCATTGGGAGGAGAGGCTGTTGCTCTGTGCTAAGCAACCCCTGTTTGTACTAAATGATCTTCCTGTGCACTTCTGAAGATTTAATTATGCTCTTCCCCCCTTTTTTAATATGCATGAACCCTAAAGGTTATGGAAGTGCGCCTCTTATAAACTTAAAAACAACAAAATTAAGAGTAACTTGTCCCCACCACAAAAAATGATTAAAATGCTTCCTGGTTTCATATATTCAATTTTGAATCTGCTGTAGTGGCAGAGCCAGTACCTCCCTGTAGTTTGCTGGTAAGGCCTTGCCCTAGGGAAAGGCAAGGGAAAGAGTAAATATACTTGCTCATCTGTACTAAACCTACATCAAGGTGTGTATTGAAGTGTCTCAACTAGTTGAGAATGTCATAACACAGTCTAGGAATGCCCAGGCTCAGAGCCCTGACAAACATGAACTGACAAGCATTGCAGTGGTGTAATCAGTCACTCTTGGTGAGTCCATTCTTCTGTGGATGCTGTATTTTGCTGGTCCCTCCAGGCACCCTCAACACATTGGCTACATGAGTTATTTTTGCATATATAATTGGTGCAGGTGTGGCATCACATTACATGCCTATCAACATGACATAGTTAAAGCTGCAACAGAAATCGAGAAGAATTTTTTACTCTTTTTGGGAGAACTTTGGAATCTGTTGTTTCTATGCCTGAGCTTTCCTTCTCTGTTTGGAATCTCACCCTCATATCTTCTCCCTCCCTCCTCCCAAGCCCATATGCACATATTGACCTCCACAGAAATTGCACTATGGTGAAATAAAGTGTGAGTGAACAGACTCTAAGAAATACCCTCTAAGAAATAGCTTAAAAAAATCACATTTTGATTCTGAAATTCTGCTACTACCATTGTTACAAATAGCATCTCAGGTTACTACAACTGAATGAAAGAATTTAGAGAAAAATATAACTTCATTTTTTTTCAGTTTATTTGGGTATTTGACAGCACTTTGTATATGGTCAATTTCAGTATGTCCCAGTCGGTTTCCCTGTTTGTGGGTTTTTCACATAGTAACAAGGGAGAATATTTAAAAAATGGGAAAGAAGGGAGAATATTTAAAAAATGGGAAAATACTATTGTAAAACTATAGAAATTGGTTAGATAAAACATCTGCCACAACATTTCAAAGCCATGGAAAAGTGAGAAATAGTTAAAAAAGCATGCACCCAAACACCTGCGGCTGCTCAGAGGGGAACAGTGGCACGAGACTGCCCCAGCAACAGCCAATGTGGCTGTCCCAGAGGCTGCCCAAGCTGCTTAGGCACCCCCAGGCCAGCTGCACCAACCACTGCAGAAGTCACAGAGGTCCCGGAAAGTCACAGAATCCATAGCTTCCGTGAGCTCTGTGACAAACTCGCAGCCTTAGTTATAATGCATAGTATTTTCTAGCCTACCTGGCAAGAATTAGGATGAATAAACTGTTTTATGGACACTATAGTTAAGATTTAATATATGGAAGTTTGTACACTCCCCTTTTCTATCATGTGAAGGACTTTGTATTTATGAATCTCAGGTTCGTGATTTCTATCTTGGCAGAGCTGGGCATAAGATTGGAAAACAGAAATCACCATGCTGGGAAGGCCTCACATATTTGTTGTTGTTGTTGTTTACTATTGATGTTGTAAGACTATTGACCACTGAAAGGGTGAGGGTTGTGGTTTGGTGAGATCCTGTTTTTAATCCAAATTTCTAAAATAATTGGGAAGGGAAGTAGCAGTTTGGACCTTCTGCTAGGGTAATCATTTTGACAGATAGGCAAAGGAAAGATACACTATGTCAAGGCCATGTGGAAAACAAAAGACAACATGACAGCTCTTCTGGCACTTGATTTTATAATTTGGAATTGTGGCCATCTAACATCTGCAGCTTTCCAATGGAAAGAACAGAAAAGGGACTATTTTGAATTTATTAGATTGAAGAGGCTATTTCTTATACGAGTTGTCACTTAAATGTGGTGAAGTGGTGAAACGGTGAATGAGCCCAGGGTAGATGTTGTAAAAGTCAACTGGTCACCACCAACTGATGTAGAGTAAGGTTACATATTGTACCACATGTTGTTATTATTTAGTCCATTCTGCAACTAGTATCCCGAGTAAAAAAACATATATGTATAAACAAATAAAGGGAAATATCATTCTCAGTGCTGCAAATTAAAATATATAAGAGGCTGTAATCCTCAGAAGATTTTTAAGAGAGGGGCCTTAAACCAGGAAAGAACTCAAAGTAACATCTGTTGATCAGTGTGTATGTGTGATTTGTTTTCAATTTTCCTGATCAAAGTTTTCCCATGAGAGCTTTTTTATAAATGACAGTGAACAGTAGATTCACTATTAATAATGAATTATGAAAAGAGAGAAAACAGTAATTTATGTTGACTCCTATGGTAAATAGCCTTTTCCATTCATAATTCGTTATACACTCTCTTTCATGCACACACATATACTTAAACAATGAACAATCTTAAAAATGTTTCCAAACAGGGTTGTTAATTCTGTATCAGTTCAATAGAAATAGGCATAAACAAAGCCAAAGATGAGACTGCTCAAGAACTTTTCTAAATAAAAATTTGTATGTGAACTTTCTAGTAGATCTGGTCAACATTTTTCAGATGAAACAATTTTTTCTGTGGGAGATTGCTGAGCCAACAAAATCAAAACGTTTCATGGGAATTTATTGTTTTTTATCAAAATTGTCAAAGAAATTATTGAAATGTTCAATTTCAATAGTTGGAAAAGAACTTTGTTTTTATAAAATCATTTCAATATTTCCAAGGTTTATTTTTTCAGCAGAAATTTTATTTTTCTTCCCAGTTCAGAATGGAGGGAGATTGCAAAATGTCAGAATTTCCTAGTGAATGGAAATTGTGATTTTTGACCAGCTCTATTCTCTAGCTAATCCCTATCTCTGTAATGAGATAAACTAAACCATGTAGGGACCAGGGCATGGGCAGCCATGTCTAATGGTTACAGTTGGGAGCCCGAAACCAGAGCAGAGGTCAAGAGACAAGCCAAAGATCAGAGAGAGAGTTAGGAGTCAAGCCAGGGGATGACATTGGAGTTGGCATCAGGGATAGGGCATAAGAGCATGGAACTGGAGCAAGGCAGGAAAGCAGGAACCAGGAACAGACAGGACGGCAGGGCTCAGGAGTCAGGCAAGTGGGCAGGATCTGTAGTAGCAGCCAATAGTTTAAGTAGAAATTCTCAGCCAATCAGTGGGTCTGGATGTCTTCCTCCAATCAGAACCTTCGTGGGCAGGGCTGTTTGTGAGCTACAGCTTTGCTGGCCCCCTTCTCCAGTCATTCAGGTGAGCTGCTGGATGGTGTCTATGATCTGAAAAGTGCTTGGGGACCTGTGGGTCCTTGATCAAGGTCCCCAAGACCTCACAAACACCAGCTCTGGTTACCCACAAATTTTGGGATGCTTGGGTCTGAATTTAAATGTAACTTGGGGCCATTTCTACCATTCAGAATAATATGTTAAAAACCCAGGCTGTAGAAAAAATATCTTCACCTAAATATGTTAACCCTGGAATGTGTTAAGATGTGCAAACAGGCCAGACTTCGCAAACCTGGGGACCTAAAATTTGACATATAGATCCACCAAGTCTATGGAATGGAATCCAGTAAGTATAGATTTATGTGTCTAACTTTAATCCCACAAGTTTCAAAATATTGGCCTACATATCCAGTATAATCATAAGTGTAAATATTAACTGTAAGTGGTGAGTGATAAGGGACTATCTATCTATCTATCTACCTGATGTGCATGTGCATAAATGAATTATATGCATTTCCTTATCTGCTTTTTCATTAATAGCTGTTTTCAGGATCTTCATTGCTTCCCCATTTGTTTACGTTGTTTTTCTTTATATTCTGAGTTTGATAGATTTTTAAAAATGGAGTTCAATGTCTCAATTATTAGTGTTATCCTTAAAAACAAAATGTTATTGCAAATAGAATGTACTTTTAACCAAAACCAGCAACCACAAACTAACTCAGTCAATGAAACAAAGAAATAGAGACCTAAAGCTACCTAACAAAAGGCAGAATAAACTTCTCATTTATCAGGCATTGATCAGGAACTCCTTTCTCAAGACCTCAGTGGTTTTCTGATCACATGACCACTGCTTGTTCTCAGAATAGTCCTTTCTGCTGTCTCTTGATTAGATGCTGAAGTGAATCCACCAGCTGGAGCCTGTGTCTTCTGTTCAGTGGGTTTGGGAATTTTTTTATTGTCATTGATTGAGTGGATATGCGTTACTTGTCTCAGTGTACAAGCACTGTAAATGCCCTCTTGGGGTCTGTTTAATGTCTTCTTTTCAGCCTGGACAACTAGCTATGATGTAAGTCCTTGCTCTTCATGGTATAACTGTCATCTTTGAATCTACACGTCACTCTTAACAGTCTATTCCACTCGGAATGGCAACAGTTTGATGTTCTTATCCTACTATTTCTTCTTTTCCAGTTTCCTGCTCATATCTCTTTTGTAACTACTCCAGAGTTAGCTGTAATTGGCTTAAGAAAATTATTAGATGCTGGCACAAAGGATTTTGCCCTTCGCTCATAATCTTGAACTAACAGTACTAATGAAAAGTTGTGACATATGGATCTCTTGAATCTGACAGAGACTTTTTAAAATCAGATTCTTTGCTAGTTGCACTAAGCTAGTATGCACTTGATGTGATATACTTGAACTGACAGACAAAAGAGAGTTGCCTAAATGCAGACCATTACATTTTGCCCCCATCAGCTGAGCAGTGGTGGTTTTTAGAGCATTGCAGCAGATTATTTTTTATTGTTGGCATGAAATTGATTTCACAGTGCCAAGTCTGATGTAATTTGTTATGCTATGCACATGTTCTTATCTACAGTCTATACGTGAGTCCTGTTACTCTTTGAGTTACATAGCCTGAGCTGCACACAGTCATCTTCAGAAACCCCAGGTCAGTCACCCTGAGTGACCACTAAAGACAGCAACCTTCATCACTACTCCAATGGTCTCTGAGATCCCATCAGAGGGAGGTCTCAGAGCCCAGGCTTCAGCCCAAGCTTGTCTACACTGCAATTTCATAGCTCCACAGCCAAATCTCCATGATTCTGAGGCAGCTGACTTGCGCACTGAGACTCAGTGCTGCTGGCATTTCATCACACTATAGACAAGGCAAAAGTGTTGTTCTAAATGCCATGGTGCCCTCTCTTCCTGATTACTATTATTCTCCAGTCAGTATCCAGAAATACCTGAAGCAGATTCAGCCTAATGGCATCCTCACACCGAGAGGGCAGCCCTGTGATCTTCAACCCAAAAACCTGGATATGCTCATCACACCCTGGCTATTGCTCACATAAAACAAGGATAGAATGTACTCTAAATACAAATTTATATTGTGGAAGAAGGTGTAAAAGTGATGTAGATCTGTTCCTGCATATCTTGTCCAGGCAAAACTGAGTTAGTACAGCCTGCTGAGTCTCCTATTTTACTACTTAGCAGCATTCTTTTCTTTTTTTTTTTTTAAGGAATTATTTTCTTGCTCTGATCAAAGATATTTGAGTCTAGTTTTCAAGTCTGGATGTCTGAAGTTACCTAATTAAAGACTTGGGTGTTTAAGTAAAAATGGATACTTAGCTGCATACAGAGTAAGATACTTAACATCTGAATTCTGCTTTGTAATATCATTTTAATTCTCATTAATCATAACATAAAATGGTCACATGAAAGGAAAATATAAACAAGTCCAACAAACCCACTGTTTACATATTTCTGGGATATCATGAAATAGGAAATTGAAAATCTACAGAGCAAATAATCTTTTGTGGCGTAGATTCAGAGTTGGAGGGAAAATTGCCAGTATTCATTCATTCTTTATTCAAATAATAACCAGCTACCTTGAGGATGTCTTAAAGATACTCCTCTACTCTTAAATCCTGCACTAACTTAAGTCCCTTGCAAGTCTACTCAAGGTAAAATTTGGCCAATGAAGATTAGTTAGCAATGCTTTTGTATGAAATACAAAACACAGATCTTGAACACAGATCTTGATCACCTTTCCCCAAGGAGAAGAGATGTACAACAGTTTCCCCAGAACTACTAGGATGTATGTGAAAAACAGATGGGTAAATGTTATAAATTACTATGTAAAGCAAAGTGACTGGACTCAAATATAACATTGTCAATCAGTTACTGAAACTGGCATAAACTGCTGTTAAAAAACTTCCAAGGTAGGACTAGTTTGTCTCTTATGAGCCAGCTGGGTTTACATGCGGTGTCACGTTGCTCTTGGCCTAGCATGAAATTCTGCTAACAGCAGCAAAATTGGCAAAATCACTTAGATTCTTTCTTGCCTTAGAATACCAGAAAAACATACAAAAGAAAAATAATAAAACGTTGTTTTTAGGGAGGATAAATATGGGGGTCAGTATTTTCAAAACTAGAGATGGAATCCTTCCAGGATTAGAATGGGACCAGGATTTCATTCTGAGTATCTACAGCCAGGCTCTTAAATCCATATGGAGACACTTAAATAAAAGCCCTGATTTTCAGAATGCTGAGACCCCAGCAGCTCCCCATTGATTTCACTTATGAAAATCAGGTCACTCATTCTGATGACTAAATATAGATTCCGGAACCTAGTCTTGTTTAGACAGGTTATGTGCCTAACTCCCTTTACAAGTTAATGGGAGTCAAGTGCCTAACTCATAGACACTTTTGTAAATCCTACAAAGCATGTATCTTAATCTTTAAGTGTATAAATACCTTAGTAAATCTGCCCCCTAGTCTTGAAATTCTTGGCCACATTGTTTAACTGCTTAAAGGGAAAGCCTACTGGAGCTATACCAAAGAGAGAAAACACACAAACAAAAATCTGATGAAATAATGGGTTGAGGTTAGCGTCTTGTATTTGGCTGTGACACACTGCATATGCTTCCCAGGCCTTAAGAAGAGCTCTGTGTACCTTGAAAGCTTGTTTCTTTCACCAACAGAGATTAGTCCAATAAAAGATATTATCTCACTCACCTTGTCTTTCTATTTTCATTAAAGCAGCTGTGCTCTTTTTCTCTGTAGTTTTCAGTGTATTTTACCTAGAAAAACGTTCTAGGAAGAAACTTGTGGTGTTGCTATTCCTTAAAGAATTGATCTAGTGGTGGAAGTGCTCAGCACGAGGGAGTAATTAGACCGAAAATGGTGTAATCAGCCAAAGAGTAAACAAAAGAAAGAGTGAATATCCAAAATGGTGGCAGAAACCATTGTCGGTATGGAATAGATGTCTGCAGTGCCTACTACAGTAGGGCCTTCATTGGAGTTTACAGTCACTACTGCAGTACAAATAATAAACTATAGTAGTATCCACTGAATATTTTGGAGTTGATAAAACATCTTTGTCTTATTTAATAAAAGAAGGGAAGCAAATGATCAATAATAAATATTGGATACCTCTTAAAAATGCAGTGCAGATATAGGTATCCAAATGGTTTAATGACTGATACTGGCAGATAAGAAGTAACCTACACATGAAATCGGCTGACTTTGGATGAATGTCAGAACCCCTTCAAAAAGCTGTGTTCCTGCTGACTGTTTAAGTTCCAGCTCAACAAAATTATTGATCCATGTTTTTCATCAGTGAGTGATGGCAACTGAATGTGACTAAGCACTTGGATTATTCTAAATCCTTCAGATGACTGACCAAAATGTTTGCCATAAATGAACATATCTGAGAAGTTGATCATTTGATATTCTTAGCTTGGTCAACATTATATGAATCCATAACTAGTGTGTTTTTCTGTTACTATTGGTATCCTAAAATGAAATAACAGGATTATAATTTGGGAGAGAAGATACTTATGAATAGCAACCATACACTGTGGAACACACAAAATCTAAACCCCCGAAAATTGAATTAGACTGGGCATGTGAGACAGCTCTGAAGCTACTGAGCATCAGATTGGTTTTGGCCCTATGTAGGAGAGCAAGTGCAGGAAAGTCAGAATGACCCATTCTTTTTGCAGCCAAGTGCAGGGGTCAGACACAGTTCAACTTCTTGCATTCAGAAAACACAAGGACTATTTCAGGGTCATTCCTATAGCAGTGCTAGCATCCTCAAAACGAGTTTAGGAAGGACAAAACTGCTGCTCTCCCTTGCACATGCTAGCAAAGCAGAGCCTGCATGAAAGAAGCATATGCTGCAGTCTAGTGTGTAGCAGGATCTACTTTTTCACTTTCTTCCCACAGCTTATGGTCAACATTTGTCAAAGATGAGTGCCTAATGTTAGACACTGAACTCCATATTAGATATCTCAATATAAATGGCCTGATTTTCAAAGATGTGAGTCCCCGCAGTTTCCATTCATTTCCCCACAGGTGCTTGTTGTTAGCTCTAAAATTGAAGTGCCTAATAAACCACCCTTTTTCTTGTTTACATGCTATTTATCTTGCATTTTGAACAGAAATTCTTCCATTTAGCAGCCTCTGATCATTTAGCAGCCTGCGATAGAGAGTGTAACAATGGAAGTTCTTTAACCATGAAAGGGGGAAAAAAGTAACCTAAAGATTGGAGGACTAGATCGAGCAAGACTTTACCTCTATTTTTTCAAGGTAGAGGGTTAGCTATATTATTGCCATTTATAGCTGTATAGTTCTTCCAGTACCTGCTTTGAAAATGTAAGTGTTAATGCATCTAGGGGATGCTGATCTGCTGTAGAATGGCTTGGAAACAACTTTTTGAATTGTCTTGACTTTTTAACTGAAGTATTTTCAGCCATTAGATAGGGAAGTGTTAAGCACCTTGGGAAGGTAGATGGATGACAGTGGAAATGGATCTTTAGGAATTTGGTAATGCTGCCTATTGCATTGAACTCTTGTATAAAATAAGTGAAATAAAATCATGAATAGATGTTTAAGTAAATAGGATTCATAAGTACTTATGCAATTCATGTTTATTACACCTGTTTACTGGTAAAGTGATAATTTTAAGAGTGTCATAAAATGTCCTTTTAATCAAAGCATGTATGCAGAGCTGTAAACTTATAACAAAGGCAGTAAACATGCAAACAGTAGTGGACCTGTGTCTGCTTATTCTATGAAGACTAGACTGAAAGGAAATGGAAATAGTACAAGATTTGGTTCCAAATGGTTTGAATGGCAGCATGGTGAGTGTATGCCTGGGGCATGCTGATCTCTTTTGGAAATTGTTGTACACAAATTCCATGAGACCAGAGTTTATTGATTTTTTTTGGATAGCTTCAGCAACAGACGTTTCACCCAATTGCAGCTTGGTTAGTCAACCAGCCACCAAGCCTAGAATATAGTGTTTTGTTAGTTTCTAAACACAGGAAAACAGCTTTTTAGTGCAAATTTATGGAATCAAAAGTGTTTGTATATTAAATCCAGCTATACATTTAATTGAGCACTGAATAGGCTTTCTTGCCAGTGATGATGATGACCCATTTTACTTCTACCTAGTGCATTTTGACAGAAAATGGAAAATTTCTCACTGATCATTTTCTTCCTGCTATCCCACAGTACTTGACATCTGGGCTGCTCTCATCTCTCTACAGCTCATGGAGGTAGATCAGAATTTTGGGGGCTGGCCACACTCCCTCAGCTCCTGCTTACTTCCAGATAAGTTATTCCCAAGATGTAAAACTTACATAACATCATTAACAATTATTCCAAGGATAACTAAATAACATTAGACCAGGGAAGATAGCCATATGGTAATTATTCCCGTTAATACCGAACGTTTAAACTTATGAGCTATTCAAGGTGGGTAGATTTGTGGGAGGTGCTGCTTGCAGAAAGGATATTGTCAGTCAGAAATGTTCTGTTCTGAAGCCCAGCATCCCCCACAATTCCTGATGTCTGGGAAGTAGTGAAGAGGTGGAAAAGGTTATAAAAAGGTCAAAAAAGGGAAAAATAGTATCCCTGTCCATCTATAATATTTGCTGAAAGGGAACAATCATTTCTGTGCCCCCACCTACAACACCTTCCTGCCAAAGGATGTCTCTGCAGAAGACAGAAAGTACATCTAGTAGTACTTGATAAAGGTGAGAGCCTTGCAAATTTCCACTGTGGCTGCATTAGCTGTTTCTGCTCATGAGGTCATCAGGGATCATGCGCAGTGTGCCCTGATCACTTCTAGGACCAGAATCTCTAATGCCATGTATAATGCATAGTCTAATCCATCTAGCGATAGGGAACTTAGAAGCTCTCAGTCCTTGGCATTTTGGATGGAAGGATATAAACAGGGCTTCTGATCTTCTCATAGAATCTATATGCTTAAGGTAAATTTTTAGAGTCCTTCTGACATCTAAGGTGTACCACCCCTCCTTGTTGGTATTCTGTGGCCTTGGACAGAATGAAGATAGAACCATCTCTTGGAAAGCATGGAAATAAGAGTTCACCTTTGGGATAAACGATTCTGGAGTTCTGAGTACCACCTTCTCCTCATGAAATATGCAGTAAAGCTCCTGCATAGAGAGCACTGCCAGCTCCAATAGTCACCTGGCAGACATGGTGGCTATCAGAAAGCAAGTTTTGATGGACAAATAAAATGCTGACATTGACTAAGAGATGAGTTGCCAGGGCTCTAAGTACAGGTGACAAGTCCCACTTGGGAAAAAGAGGTTTCAGAGTCAGCTTGGGTAACTGGCCTACCCTAAGAAATCTGGTTACCTGGGGCTTCTCTGCCAGAGAACCCATAGATTTTGCAAACATCATGCTACTAAGGGCAGACACCTGATGTGCAGTGGTGCTCGGCTTGAGACCTTTGTTGAAGCCTTCTTGGAGAATATGCAAGAAAGGCAGAATTCTTGGCACCACTGTCAATACTCTTTAAGAAGAAAGAAGTGTTCTGATGACTTTGGAGGACAGATCCAAGGATACTAACACATTCCTTTCAGTAGCCAGGCTGTTAGATGAAGCTGATTAGGACTGGAAGAGTAAGAGGACCTTGTTAGAGGATGTGCTGTCTCTTTGGGAGCTGTGATGTTGGTCTCAGTTTCAGCTCTATCAGGGCTGATAACCAGAGTCTCTTCAGTCAATGTGGGGTTATCAATATTACTGTGACCTATTCTTGTTTTATTCTCTGGACCACCTTTCATAATAAAGGGAAGGGTGGGAACACATAAAGGATCCCTGCAGTCATCTGTGTGATAGGGCATCTGTTCCCCTGAATCGGAGTTCCACTTCCCAGTTGAAGTACTTTGGTCTCTTTACATTTATGTAGTTTACAAATAGGTCAGTTGAAGAAAGGCTGAATGATTGAATGATTAACACAAAGACTTCCTGATTCAGGCGCCACTTAGAGTTGTTCACCTTGCACCTGCTGACCCAGTTTACCCTCTGGTTCAGGTCTCCCTTTATGTGAACTGCCCTGATTGAGAAGAGACAGTGCTCCACCCACTGCATGATTTCTGTTGCTTCAGCATTTAGTGCTGGGCTTCTCATTCCCTATTGCTTGTTCACATACGTGACCATGGTTGTGATATCTGACTGAATCAGGAAGTGATTCCTCTATATGCTAGACTGAAAACTTTGTAGCCCAGCTTGACCTTTCTTATTTCTAGGAGGTTTATGGTATGGGTACTTTCCTCCAGGTTCCACATGCCTTGAGCTGTTTGGGACTCTGGGTACACTCCGCAAGCTAGCATCAGTTGTGAAGATCACATGTTGAGCCTTTTGAGATCTAGAATAGCTCAGATTCCCCCAGAAAGATACAGAAGGAGTAGATTCTCAGGATTCTTTCTTCTTCTCATATCCAGGAGGTGAGAAATCTTATTCTGGATTAGATGGCAGTCGATGGGGTTGTTCAAGGCAGTTGATGGGACTGGATGAAAAACAGATGGGGTAGAGCCTGTAACTCAAGGGGGTATCTCTGACTCACTATCTCCATGACCCACTTGTCTGTGACTGAAGCAACCTGTTCCTCCAGGAAATGGGAAATCCTGCACCCAAGCTTCAGTTCAGGGTGGAGATAGGTTTTGGCAGTGGCAGGACTACCTCGGGGCTTTCCTCCTGTGCCATGGTTCCACAGCTTGCTTCTGGAGAACCTGCTGTCTCTTCACTGCTATTTCTGCAAGGACGAAGGCCAAAAGGAATGCCTTTGTCTGAAGGCCAGTCTGTACTCCATCTTTAAGGCATGGTGTGGTGTCGGAAGGGACTCTAGATTTCGCAGCAATATACGCCACTACTTTTTTGAACTTCTCTCTGGAAGCAAGGTTCCTGTGAATTTGGTGGAGCACAGCACCTGCTTCAAATGGCTATCCAGTTTCCAAGGATGCAGCTATAGGTGGTGCCTGGTCATTAAGTTGGAGGCCATGGCTTTGGCTGAGAATCTAATTGCATCCACTAAGTCATCAGCAATGAATGCTGTTGCCAGGGAAACTTGTCAATTAACCAGGACTCATCCAGTCCACAGTTAAAGGTCTAACCAGGTGACTCCAAGGCCAGGGATATAGGCTTCCAATGAGAGCAGCTACTCCAGTCTGCTCAATGTTGCTACCTCACCGGGAGTATCTCCAGCTGCGTGGTGGTTCTGACAGATTGTTTACAAAATTATGTGTAGAGCTTGTCAGAAAATAAAGGATTTTTTTCTGCAGGGTTTTTTTTTTACATTTTAGTTGAATATTTCAGCCAAAAACCAAAATATTTTGATTCAAAATGGCACTGTGGTGCCTCATGGGAGTTATTATTCAAATGGCAAACTACGTCTCCCATGATAAACCATGGCCATAGACTCCTATGCCATGTCCCTACCACTCAGCAAAATGGGAGAAAGTGGTGCATCATGGAAGATGATTTCAGTGGGAAACAGATACTTTTCATTACAAATTTAATTTAGTTGAAACCCCATTTTCTGTCACAACAGTTTTGATGGAATTTTTTTTTTACCAGCCCTAGTAGTGTATATTACTGAGCGGGGTGCAGAATTGGGGAAATGATATGTTTACATTTCTTTTTTAAATGCATCCTGATTTTGTTTTAAATTTTCCAACCATTTGTATCTGAGCCACTAACTCTATTCTTCACACACTTCTTGTGACTGAAGGCTACAGGCTGGGAAGCATGGGGGCATTCTGGGCAGGCCGGGACAGTGAATGAGAATGTGTGGGGCATGAAGGATTGAGCCCGGGCACTGGGGATGTGAGGAGTGTGTATGTTGCAAATGGGAGTGTGGAGAACTGCATGGCAGAGGTATGCAAAAGGCCTGGGAAACTAGTGTATGGATGGGGTCTGGGTTAGGTTATGAAAGAGGCCTAGGTAGGATGCAGTTTTACATTTTCTGCTTCCTTGTGCCCTCACATGAAGGCAGTAGTGTCTTGGGGAGCCCTTCGAGGGCTGATTCTTCAACACCAAGACACTTGTCTCCTCCAGCATTGCTGCTTCAGTTGTCCTCTGCAGCAACATCAGGGGCACCAGGTGTGTCTGTGCAGAGGTAATTTATGCTTGAAAGACTCCCCATGGAATCCCTATCTAAGAAATCCAGGAAACTGAAACAGCAGCACTGAGAAGACTTTGAAGCACCCATGCCTCCATACAGAGACACCGGGCTTCCTTTCACACCCTACTGGTTAGGATGAGAATGTAAATATATTGTTGCTGAGGGTGATGGAAATGAGGCTGGGGGCGGCACTACTCAATGGCATGTAGATGGCTGCTGAATTGACTTAGCTACTTATTTCCTTGCTCTATACCATTTGTGTCAGTGGGATAGCCACTCTGGCAACTTCAACTCAAACTTAATGAATTTTTTTGTGTGTGAGAATATATGTGCTGGTGTCTTTAACAAAGCATAATTTTGTCCATTGTTTTACATGTAACTTTGCATTGATAAAAAGAAATATCCACCAGAAAGCCTTTTCTCTTTCATAAAGTATTAACGACAAATCCTACACCGCAGATACTATCCTTACTGAAAAATGTATAACTGTCAGTTTAGCAAAGGCTCCATAATAATTAGTTATTAATACAGGGCTTAAGAGCACAAGAGTCACAGAGCAGCTTTAAAGTACATCACTCAGCTTGATTATAACTAGAACTCTACCAAATTCAAGGTCCATTTTGGTCAATTTCAGTGCCAGAGGGTTTTATAATTAGTCAGTTTCACATTTTCAGATGTTTCCATCTGAAATTTCATGGTGTTGTAACCATGGGGATCCTGTCAAAAAAGAAGACTGTGGGGGGTTGCAAAGCTTTGGTAGGGAGGCCACGGGTTTGCCACAGAGCTTCTGCAGCTGGGGGAGGTTCCCAGAGGTGAGTTTGATCTCTCCGCTCATCCCAAGAGCAGCTGTACAAGGAGAAGAGGAAGTCCCATTCCTCTCTAGTCCAGCGGACTAGCAGCTGAAGCCCGATGCACAGTAGGAGCCCCCAACTGAGGCACCCACAGGCCTGCCCCTCCCTTTCCCCTCCATAGATAGATTTCATGGGGGAGGTCTGATTTCACAGTCTGAAATTTGGTAGGGCCCTAATTATAACTTCAATTTTGTGGACGCAAAAGTCAAATAATCCTTTCCCCACTCTTTCTCATTCTCATTTTAATTAACAAGGAGGTGCAGGAAAATTAATATGGTCACAGGAAAAAATGATTACTGATGCAACTAGGAACTTTAATGTGCCCCCTTAGGAGGCACTGGCTAAGATTCTGATCTCCCTTACACTGATGTAAA
The DNA here is from genome assembly GCF_003597395.2 of Chelonoidis abingdonii. NCBI lineage: Eukaryota > Metazoa > Chordata > Testudines > Testudinidae > Chelonoidis > Chelonoidis abingdonii. Next base: position 106,750,679 of record NC_133770.1, on the reverse strand, counting down.
CCCAGAGTAATTGCACTGATGTCACTCAGATTGAAGCAAATGGCGTTATGCCATTTACAGCTGTGTAACTTAGAACAGAGTCTGGCCTATTAGCCTGAAAACAGTGCTGTGCTTACTTTGTAAGACAGTGTTTGACTAGAATGCATCTTTCAAAGAGGAATATACTGGTGGATAACCTACTGTATATACTGGTTGAGATATTCAAAGACACCTAGGGAGATTTGAACACCCAATTCCCAGTAATTGAAAAGGACATTGGATACCCATATCCCTTTGGTGACTGAAAATCTCAGCCTCTGAGTTAGAAACCCACCTTTCTTTTTCACTGGCCACATTCAAATTTATGATCTATAAGTAAAGTAAAATCATGTTAAAAGTACTTGTGGAAACACCTTTATGTTATTTCATCAGCATCTGGGAATACAGTTAACTATGGGTTAAAATCAGTTACACTCTAGGTGATTACAAGATATTATCAAGTTATGTATGATCACATTGCATTCACTCAAAGGTATTAGCAGGCTTGGTCAGGAGGGTGCACCAACCCATTTGAGTATTAGCCATGCTGACAACTAAGGCTGGCCTGGAAACAAGACCTCTGTTTCACAACAATGTTCGAAGGTTTCAGCATTTGGTTTCATTCCAAATTGGGATGTAACAAAGGCTTTTCTCTCTGTCATTTTCCAGGAACAATTTAGAATCAGTTGAGCAGGGACTTGAAACTGGGTCTTCCACATTACAGGCAAGTGCCCTGAGCTCTGGGTTATTGGCAGTCCCTGTCTGTCTCTCTTGCTCTCTCTCATTTTAACCAGAAATATGAGAAACCTCAGACACAAGAAACCTTTTTCCGATGAAAAATTTGTCAAAATCAATATGTTTCTGAGAAAAGCTTAATTTTCAGTGTTTCCCCCACCTCCCCAAAATGCTTTATTGAAAAATTCCTGACTTAGCTCCATTGCGAACCTCTTTGATGTGGCATTGCATGTGATACTGTTGTTAGTGCTCTGGAAGATCCCCATTTTGCTATGCAAGCTTGCTATAACTGGTGGGAATAAACATGATTGGCAATGTCTGTCTATCCATATAGTCTACTCATTGAGATGGGGAATTTCAATAGGAGGAGACGTCAACTATCAAGCCTCAGAACTGGTTGGTAAATTGAGATCTTAGGTATCAGAAAACATATGGAGTTGGAGTGCATAAGCTAAGTTATGATTCAGCCTATTTTTATTCACACCCATTGGGTATTGCATAGTATTGCCAAGTGCCCAATCCTTATTTAGGATCAGGATCCAAGTTTCAAAACAAGTTCTTTTTTAATTGCTTGTAAAAATGACAAGTATCAAAGTTGTGATGTCTTTACCTATATGACTATTTTGCCTTTGTTTTCTTTGTGAGTATGTACTATGCCTTTGAACTTACAAAAGTTCCACTATTTGTACAGACAGGCAGCAATTTTTTTCTAAGGGAAAGTTTCTTATGCCTGTAAGAGAGGAAATATGCTATGCTTTCTCATGATTTCCTTTAATTCATTCTTATTTTTTTGTAGCCCCTAATCTAAGGAAAGAAATTCAGATTGAAAATAAGGCCAAGATTTTCCAAAGAAACTAGTGGTTTTGAGTGCCTTAAATGGCACAGATCTTCAGAGGGCAGGTGCTCAGCACTTCCTAAAAATCAGGTCCCTTTATAGCATCTTAAATTGGACTTCCAAAAATGGAGGCACCCCAAATCACTAATCACTTTGGAAAACTCTTGGGCCTTCTGGTTGCTCTTTCTGTACGGAAAATGTAACATTCTGGAAGCTTTTAGGCACCTTGGCCTCCCTTTGCAGTCAGTGGGAGTTTTCTGCAAGTGCACACAATTTAGGATTTTCCCAGGCATATAAAGTTACATACAGTGAGAAAATAGTTTGTCCCTGTACTTAAAAATAAAGGAGAAAACTAAAGAGAAATTCAATTGTCCATTGACGTTATTTAACTAATATTCGTCTTTGTAGACTAGAGAGGTAGATAATTATTTAAATGTTTGAAATTTTCTTCTCAAATGTAAGGGCTAATTAAATATTACTAGTTGTGTCTTATAATATTTGTGTGTACAAAATGCACTGAGAGAAAAAGGTCCCAAACCATGGTATATTGAAAAAAAGGGGGGCCAGGAGGGAGTAGGTTTCAAATTCATGAATGCCTTTTTGTTAGTCCCTGATTCCTCTACCTGGTTGTCCTGGTAATTCTTATTTCCACACTTTCTTAGAAAAGTTAATATGGGTGCTGAAAAGAAGCAAAACACAACTGATAAAAAAAAATTGACTCTACAGCAACCCAGAGCAGGTGATATGCAAAGCAGCTTGTAACAGCAGTTAAACGTGCAAGTCGTATAACCACCCCGCAGTTATTCCAAGGGAGAAGAAATTGAGACATAAATGGGAGTGTGATTCCAGGTTATTCTCTTCTTTAAGTTTCATCTTATGGAGATTCAGTCCTGCCTGGAATATCATGTGAGCTGGAGGCCTCTGCCTCAGGCTGCTCTCCCAGCTGGCAGCACCATGTGGTCACACCTACCCCAGCCTACCCCTTGCTCCCATGGCTTATGAAGCCTGGACAGTAGTAAAGAGCAGTTCAACTATAGGCTGAGCAAGTGCAGAATGGTGGTAGAATGTGCCTTTGGAAGTTTAAAAACTCACTGGCGCTGTTTGCTGACTAGGCTGTTTGCAATTAGAAGAACACAGCAAGGCGCACTGTGCATCACAGAGGCTTTGAAAAGCAGTTTCATGACTGGCCAGGCTTTGGTGTGACAGTTGTGTGTGTTTCTCCTTGATGAAAACCCACCCGCTTTGTTGATTTTAATTCCCTGTAAGCCAACTCTGTAAGCCATGTCGTCAGTCCCCCCTCCCTCATGAGAGCAACAGCAGACAATCGTTTTGTGCCTTTTTTCTGCACAGACGCCATACCATGGCAAATGTGCAGCCTGCTCAGCTCAGCCGCTGCTGTTGTGTCCTGAGTGCTGTTGGCAGCAGACAGTGCAGTAGGACTGCAAACTGTCATCATCGAATGACCACTTCTGCTGCCACTCTGTTCTCCTGCAGACGCCATACCATGGCAAGCATGGAGCCCACTCAAATGACCACAGCAGTTATGAGCATTGTAAACACCAAGCATATTATCCTGCAGTATATGCAGCACTAGAAATTTCAAAAGCAGGGGAGGAAGTGATGGCAGTGTGGTGACGAGAGTGATGAGGACATGGACACAGACTTCTGTCAAAACATAGGCCCTGGCAATTTGGACATCATGGTGGTAATGGGGCAGGTTCATGCCGTGGAATGCCAATTCTAGGCCTGGGAAACAAGCGAGTGGTGATAGCCCTCTGGATGCTTACAACGCCAGACAGCTACTGGTCAGTCGGGTATCAGTTTGGAGTGGGCAAAACTACTGTGGGGGCTGCTGTGATCCAAATAGCTAGCATGATCACTGACCTGCTGCTATCAAGGGTAATGACTCTGGGAAATGTGCAGGTCATAGTGGATGGCTTTGCTGCAATGGGATTCCCTTACTGTGGTGGAGCAATAGACAGAACGCATATCCCTATCTTGGGACCAGAGCACCAAGGCAGCCAGTACATAAACCGAAAGGGGTACTTTTCAATGCTGCTGCAAGCACTGGTGGATCACAAGGGACGTTTCACAAACATCTATGTGGGATGGCCGGGCAAGGTACATGACATGATGCTCGCATCTTTAGGAACTCTGGTCTGCGTGAATGGCTGCAGCAAGGGACTTACTTTCCTGACCAGAAAATAACCGTTGGGGATGTTGAAATGCCTATAGTCATCCTTCGGGACCCAGCCTATCCCTTAATGCCATGGCTCATGAAGCTATACACAGGCACCCTGGACAGTAGTCAGGAGCTGTTCAACTATAGGCTGAGCAAGTGCAGAATGTTGGTAGAATGTGCATTTGGACGTTTACAAGCGCTGGCGCAGTTTACAGATTCGGACAGACCTCAATGAAACCAATATTCCCATTGTTATTAGTGCTTGCTATGTGCTCCACAATATCCGTGACAGTAATGGGGGAGACGTTTATGGTAGGGTGGGAGATTGAGGCAAATCACCTGGCCACTGATTATGTGCAGCCAGACACCAGGGCGGTTAGCAGAGAATAGGAGGATGCAGTGCACATCAGAGAAGCTTTGAAAAATAGTTTCATGACTGGCCAGGGTACGGTGTAAAAGTTCTGTTTGTTTTTCCTTGATGAAAACCCACCCCCTTGATTCACTCTACTTCGCTGTAAGCCAACCGCTCTCCCCTCCCTACTTTAATCACCACTTGCAGAGGCAATAAAGTCATTGTTGTTTCAAATTCATGCATTCTTTATTAATTTGTCACACAAATGGGGGGATAACTGCCAAGGTAGTCTGGGACGAGTGGGGATGGAGGGAAGCACTGGGTGGGAGGGTGGAGGAAGGGAGGAGGGAAGGACAAGGCTACACTGCACTTCAAAACTTATTTATTGAATGCCAGCTTTCTGTTGCTTGGGCAGTCCTCTGGCGTGAAGTGATTGGGTGCCCAGAGGGCCCTCCCCACCGCATTCTTGGGCTTCTGGGTGAGGAGGCTATGGAACTTGGGGAGGAGGGCGGTTGGTTACACAGGGGCTGCAGCGGTGGTCTGTGCTCCTGCTTCCTCTCGTGCACCTCAACCATATGCTGGAGCATATCAGTTTGATCCTCCAGTAGCCTCAGCATTGATTCCTGCTTCTTGCTTCCTCACATCACGCTGACACCATCTATCATCTTGATCCCACCACCTCTCCTCTTGCTCCAGCCACCTGTCCTCTTGCGCATCCCTCTTGTCCTTGTCATTTTGTGCTTTCCTGCACTCTGACATTGTCTGCCTCCACGCATTCTGCTGTCTCTGTCAGTATGGGAGGACAGCATGAGCTCAGAGACCATTTCATTCACCTCTGAATGTCCCCTTTTATTAAGAACCTCTTAATAAAAGCGCCCTATTTCAACCAGGTTACCATGAGTGTTATCCTCAGGAGAGTGATAACATAGAGAGATAAAGAACGGATGTTGCTTGAATGCCAGCAAACACCGAGACCATACACTGCCATGCGTTGTTATGCAATGATTCCAGATTATGTGCTACTGGCCTGGCATGGTAAAGTGTCCTACCATGGCAGATGAAATAAGCCTGCCCTCCCCAGAAACCTATTGCAAAGGCTTCGAGAGTACATCCAGGAGACCTTCACTGAGATGTCCCTGGAGGATTTCCGCTCCATACCCATACACGTTAACAGACTTTTCCAGTAGCTATACTGGCCGCGAATGCATCCCAAGTCTTCAGGGCAAATTAATCATTAAACATGCTTGCTTTTAAACCATATATATTTACAAAGATACACTCACCAGAGGTCCCTTCTCCGTCTTCAAGGTCCGGGAGCCTGCTTTGGGTGGGTTGGGAGGGTACTGGCTCCAGGGTGATAAACAATTCCTGGCTGTCGGGTAAAACAGTTTCTCCACTTGCTTGCTGTGCGCTATCTTCCACCTCCTCCTCATCATCATCTTCCTCTTCCCCAAAATCTGCATCTCTATTGTGTGAGAATCCATTGATGCAGTCCACACCCCAGGATCGGGTAGTTGTAGGGGCACCCCCTAGAATGACATGCAGCTCATCATAGAAGCAGCATGTCTGGGGCTCTGACCCGGAGTGTCCGTTTGCCTCTCCAGTTCTTTGGTAGGCTTGCCTGAGCTCCTTAAGTTTCACGCTGCGAGTCCCTGTTATAGCCTCTGTCCTTCATGCCCTTGGAGATTTTTTCAAATATTTGGGCATTTTGTCTTTTGGAACAGAGTTCTGATAGCACAGATTCCTCTCCCCATACAGCAATCAGATTCAGTATCTCCCCTTCGGTCCATGCTGGAGCTCTTTTGCGATTCTGGGACTCCCTTGTCACCTCTGCTGATGAGATCTGCACGGTCACCTCTGAGCTCGCCACACTGGCCAAACAGGAAATGAAATTCAAAAGTTTGCCGGGCTTTTCCTGTCTACCTGGCCAGTGCATCTGAGTTGAGAGTGCTGTCCAGAGTAGTCTCAATGGAATACTCTGGGATAGCTCCCGGAGACCAATACTGTCAAATTGCATCCACACTACCCCAAATTTGACTCAGCAAGGTCAATTTCAGCAATTTTAAGAGCTCTTTAAGTCGACAAAAATGGCTTTGTCATGTAGACGGGTGCAGGGTTAAATTGATCTAACGCTGCTAAATTTGACCTAAACTCATTGTGTAGACCAGGGACAAGCCTCTGTTACTGCAGCAAAGCAGCCTCAGTAGTGGCCCTTCATATATATAAGAATGTGTATCACCAAAGGTTAAGTCTAGTTAGTTGAGATATAGGTAGAAGAACGTGTGTGCATTGCAGTTTCTTGGCACTTTTGTGTCAGTTTTCCAAGCTTAGGACCTGATCCTGAGTGACAAAGACCCCCATCAATTTCTCTTAGCTTCCATTCAATATCAATGAATATCCAAAGCTCAAGTCTGTGGGTGGTTTTTTTCCATTGACTTCAGTTGGCTTTGGATCAGTCCCAAAATGCTTTCACTTTTTCACTGTGACTGGAGGACGATGTGGTTCACTGATTAATGGGAAGGGAGAAATTTGGAAGGGTTGAGGACAGAAGCCCAGATCTGAATCCAATCAACAGCAGCATAAGGAGTTTAATACAATCCTGTGCCATAATAGTGAAGGAGGCTTAACGATCTCATGTATCATACGATAGCTTCTAGAAAGTCTCATGCAAGTGACTACTCATGAATGGAAGTAAGGGCTTCACAATTTGCTCCTCTGTAAGTAGACCCAATGATTATTGCTGATGTACTAATCATGCAGTACTGCTTTTATCTGGTTTCAGGCTCAGATATGGAGGAGCTTTTAGTGATTCAGCCTCAAAACTGTGAGTAGCTTTTAGCCTACTTTATGGACAAAAATTGGTAGTATTTCAGGCAATCACTCCAGCGCTACAGAAGAAGAATAAGAGTGAAAGGGGATAATTATATTTATTTCCTTTGTGAATTTAGGTCAATGGTGCAAGTACAGGTTCTAAAAGGACTGAAGCAAATCTGAGCTACCATATTAGAACTGCACCAAACACCCTCTTGGCCAGAGAAAAGTTCCTGGGGCTGCAATTGACGAAGCTATGAATGCCTCTTGTATAGAGGATCAGCTATCATCAGTCAAAACCCCATGTTTTTGGACCTTGCACATGGCACTATTGCTTGATGATGATCTGTTGAATCATGACTGTCTCTTATTTCACTTGCCTGAATAAGGTTATTAAGAAGCTTACTGCAGAAGCACTTTACTTCCCACACTATCTTAGATCCCTTCCAATCTGGTTTCACACTTGACTCCAGCCTGTAGACAGCATTTGTGCACTGATGGATAAAAAGCTGCAGAGAGAGGTCCAATGATATACTAATACTGTTAGATCTATGTGTGGCCTTTAATTCTATTGATCATAAAGCCATTAGGACCTATCCTGGTTAAACAGAGAAATAGCTGCATGGCTGAAAAACAGCTGGCTCAAGAAGAGCACAGTTAAAGTTGTAATTTTTTAACTTGAATACACTTTCTTTTGATGTTATTATTAGATTAAATAGGGAATCTAACAATATCATCATTTTACAAATTCACTTTTCCAACTACAGCTGCATTTCAGTCCTCACAAAACTAGGATATGTATATGCTGTTCATTTTAGAGGGACAATCTTGCAAGCTTTGAAAGTGATCATTGCTTATTCATTCCTGAAATATCTGCCTAGTTAGCACATGCCCAAGAGTCATGCCAACATGCCAAGAATTAAAAATGGGATTGAGAATGTAGATGTACGTATGAACTACTTTAGATAAAGTAAGAACTAGTCCAAGCTTCCTATTAATACTCATATTAAACAGTCTTTTTGGAGGGTCTAAAGCATCTAACTTTTTAATTTTTTACATACCTTTGCATTTTGTTTTCATCTAGGGCTAGTAGTAAACTACAGCAAGTGAAAAGCAAGACTGTTCTTGCTTTTTGTCCAGCTCAACTAGTATCAAAAAATACTAGATATCTTGTTTGTTTGTAGAGTTTGTTTTTGTATTATTTCAAGGCTAAATTTTTTTACTAAAAAGGATTGGGAAAGTTTTGGATGCTCAGCAGAACTATATCTACAGCGTCTTTGTAAGGTTGTCTCACCACAAATTTTGTGAAGAAATGATGACCATGGTCAATGAAGGTGCATCAAAGTTATGTTCATTTAGCAGTTTTGGTTCTTTAACAAGTATTTATTTAAAAAAAGTTTCATTGTATGTTAATAGTATGCAGAGTGATTGCATAGCTGGGAATGGTTGCATGACCCAAATTGCAAATCAGATCCGGGAAATGGTTTTGGGGGCTTCCTGTACACACAGTAACTATGGAGGAGAAGGAATTATTTATGCAGGATTACTGAAAGGCTGTTTTAGACATTTAAGGAATCACAGGTGGTCATATGGCACTTTCACCAGAAAAGGGCCAAATGAGAGAAAAGGTCAGGCACTACATACGTTTAACTTTGTGGACTACTCAAGAGGGAAGGGGAATCAGCTATTTCAAGAATTGGGAAGCTCAAGTTTTTCCATCAGGGCCCCTGGTCCTTTACAAAATTTGTAATAAACTAAAACTTTGTTAATGCAGCTGATTGTAACTGTCTGAATAATTATCTTCTAGATGTTACAACATGTGGTTACATTCAAAGAAAAAATATTCATTTATAAACAGGTCCACTCTTTTTAGCAGGTATGTATGCAATTATATTGGTTCAATAGTCTCAGGTTAAAATAATCTGAATTTTTTGGTAGTTGTAGCGGGGTAGTCACCCCACTCCTGCCCTGAAGAGTTTAAAACAGCCCTGGGAGAGGGCTATGGAGGGGAAAAGCTAGGCTGATTGGGGGAAGCAGCCACAGCTGGGGCCATGCCCCAGTCAGGCCACGGCTAGCCCTATAAAAGGGCTGAGGACCAGAGGCTGTATGAGACTCTCTCTCTAGCTTCAGGAGAGAGAAGGACCTGGCTGGCTAGGAGCTGACAGGGTAGCTGAGGTGGAGCAGTGCTGGGGAAGGGCAGAAGAAGCTGGAGAGCTCCCGCCTAGCAAAATGTACTGGGGCTGCAAAGTGGCACCCCATAGATAAGCAGAGGCAGCTGGTCCAACCCCCCCTTGCTGATGATGAGTGGTTTATAGACTGCAGTCTGCCCTAGGGAGCGGGGACTAGATGGAAACTGGTAGAAGCCACTGAGGTAAGGTGGGGATAGGGGGTTGTGGATTCCCCTGGGAGAGGAGACCCAGAGTGAGGGGGTATTGTGGTGGGCAGAACCCCTGGGCAAAGGGCATTGGGGTCTAGGAGGGACATGGGGGCCAGCAGCAGGTGAGACACCAGCCTGCAGAGGGTGCTCCAGGCTGGAAAGAGCTAATTCCTGAGATGACCAGCAGTAGGTGCCACAGCGGTGAGTCTTCACCCTGTCACAGTAGTACGTTTTGCAATGTCAAAAAATGGAATTAATTTTCAATTCCTATCGAGGTCTAGGTTTTTGAGGGGTCACAAGTGGTAAAGTACAATATGTGGCATCAATATTGTATGTTTGGATTAAAAATCCCAACACAGTTTACAAAGACGGGAAACCATAATTGTCCTATTCCATTTTGCAGATAAAGAAACTGAGACACAGAAGTCTAATGTCTGATTCTGTTCTTACATTGGTTTTCAATTAGATTAGAATTGGCCCTCAGTATTTTGCTGAAGGTCACATACCAATATGGTGACAAAGCTAGAAATAAACCTAGATTTCCTGACTTCTAGTCATGTGTCCTGTTCGCTTAGCCACTCTGTCTAATTTACCACCACGTGTAATGCTATGGATGAATAACAACCTTTTTATACAAAGTACCAAGCAAGTATATAATGGTGGTTAACACTAATTGAAATATCTAGCCTTGTGATAGTGTTATGAATGAATTCTTTCATATTACATTGGGTCAAGATCCTGATTATTGGAATCCAAAGACTTTTTATCCATTGATTATCATACCAGACTATATTTAGCAGACTAATATTCCCATCAGTTTTGTACCCAGCATATTTGTCTTTGTGAAGACGAGGTTATCCCTGGCAATCCCGAATAAAATGTTGAAATCTTAGAGTATATTCTCTAGGATTTTTCAATAGCTTTTACATCTGTAATGTAAAATTGAGCATCATGATTTACAAACACGTTGACAGTTTTCTCTGTAATTTCTGAATAGTGTTTTTTTGTTTTGTTTTTTTTTAAAAATCATGTCTCAACCAGGAATTTCAGAGGGATAAAAGTAACTGATTTTTGCCTCCATTTTTGGGTGACCAACTTGAGACCTGCTAAATGGGTCTGATCTTCAGAAAGTGCTAATAAGACCCTTTTCTGACAATCAGCTCTAGAGTGTTCCAAGTCGAGCATGAAAAAAGGGAGGCACCCAGAATCATTAGTCACTGGTGAAAATCTTTGCCAAAGAGTTGAAGCATAGGGGGTTTGTGTGGGTTGGGTTTTTTTGGCATGAAATCAAAACAAACAAACAAAAAGGGTCATAGGTCACAAATGTAGGAAATAGAGTTCAAAAGAACATGTTTTCCTTGGGAGACTAACTACCCATAAAACTGAGTTAAGACTGAATGTCAAACAGAGGGTTCTTATCAAAGAGAGTTCCATGGGAAGAAGTAATGTGTGTACTAATGAGAGAAAAGAAAAATAGCAATAAAGGCATCAAGGGGAATTTTTTTTATGATGCTGTGTTTAGTTGCAATGGATTTCTGGTATGTACAGTGTTTAGAACAATGAGTGTAATGGTGGCAGTGGGTTGACAAATGGGATGTCAAGGACGTGCAACATGTGCAGCATGTTGATATTTGAGAGGAAAAGTCTGAAGATAACAGAGAGGAATGTAGCATTAACAAATATTACACTCCTTTTTGTGAGCCTTGGGCCGCATTCTCAGAGTGACTGCTGGTGGTGGTTCATTTTGTTTTTATTTGAATCTTCTTTTGGGAGAGAAAAGTCAGCAGTATTTGCAGCATTCTCAGATCTGTGCCATGGCTTAGCACAAAAAGAGTGAACAGAAGCTTTTGGACACTGTGATCTGACATACAACTTGATGCCACACTTTGTAAGAGTATGCCTGGTTCTTTTCATTTCCTGTCGTAGCAGCATTTATTTTTGCTTACAGCTAGAGTTAATTGAATTTGCACATGAATCAAATAGGCTCCTTAGCTCCAACTCCCCTTCCAATTTTCACAACGCTGGACTCATATGAATACCCTACTTCTTACGCAATAATATCTTCCTGGTTGTAAAAATAGAAAACTATTCAGAGTTTTTTGATGCTAAAGCAAATAGGAGATTTACTTACCTTTATAGAAACTTACAGAGCCATGATGAATATAGCTATATTTTAATGTGAACTTACTTCTTGCAAGTCTTCAGTGCAAGGAACCAGAGCAGCAATGCATTGCAATGCACTCTTTCCCTGAATCTCTGCAGGATTCCACAAAATCTGCAGATCCCTCACTACAGACCAAACGGTAAATGTGTGTGTGATGGGTTGGATCTCTCCCTTGTCTGGGATGCCACCCAGTGTACTGGGGTTTAACTGAGCCTCTCCTGCAATGAGCCTGGGGTTCCTATCCTGCTTTGCTGAATTAGGTTCTCTAGCCTCTTGCAGCACGCGCATGTGCACACACACATACACACACACACACACACAGGTAGGGCCACACCCTGCTGCAGACATAGACTGAGGTCAGCTCTGTGTAAGAGGACTCCCCCAGTTCTCACATGCCCATCGCTTTTGGGAGATAAACCCAAAATAATACTGTCTTGCACTGTATAGAAAAATCTACACAGCACAAACTCATAAAAATCCACTCTCTTCCTCAATGTGAAGAGAGGAGAGATGTGCATGACTTCTTGCTCTTCCTCCCCCCAGTTAGAAATTATATAAACTGGGTTTAATAATAAACAATAAGTTTATTAAGTACAAAGGTAGATTTTAAGTGCTTAAAGGAATAGCAAACAGAACAAAGCAGATTACCTTCATAAATAAACAAAAGCTGCAAACTGACCTTAACACATTAGATAGGTAGGATACAAATTAGCAAATTCTCACCCTGATTGATGAACAGGCTGGCAGATTCTTAAGGCACAAGTTGACTTGGCTTTCCCAGGTTGTCGTACACAGGGTAAAGATCTTAGCCTGGGACCATCACTTCTCACAGTTCAGTCTTTGTTCCTCAGGTGTTTTCAGGTGTGTTGTTGTAGGGAGAGTGAAGACCCCTCATGTTGTCATTGTCCCTCTTTTATATCTTCCCCCCACTTGCTGGAAAGCTTTTTTGCTGTGACCTGGGTCAAAAAGTTCTCACTGCATGGAGCTATCTGACCTGGGTCAAACAGTTCCATTGTGTAGAACTATCTCTGAGAGGTTTCTATTGCACACTGTTCCTGGGGTAATCCTTATGCTTGTGTGCATTTCTTCAATAAGCCTCTAACATTGTTTGGCCTCATCCAACCCTCGCACATTTGAAAACAGAGACATGGTCAATATTCCCAGCTTCAGATACAAAAATGATACATGCTTAAAAATTGGATAAACACATTCAGTAAATCATAACCTTTCCAACAATACCTTACATGAGTCATCTTGCATAAAGTACATCTCAGTTATGTCAGATCCATATCATAAGCATATTTCCATAAAGAATATGGAGTGTAATGTCACCAATTGTTTCAAAGTCTCTACTATGCTAAACATAGTTAGCAGCACCTACACAGCAAACTATCCAACATTTGCTCAGCCCTCCTCAGTCTGAAAGTTCAACAATTAAAAATTGTGCTAACAATTACAAATCTCCAGAAATACTATGAGCTACAGATATACAAGCACTCACTGAGCACAGCATATCAAGCACTAGGAAAAAGCATAGATAAGTTAGTATAGTATAGAAATAGCAAATCCAATCCTCTTCTTCAAAATATAGCGGTGATTAAATAAATCATTTGCCATGTGTTTTGAGGAGTGTGGTTCCTTGTTGCCAAGGTCAGGAATTTTATTTCTTATAAGGCACAGAGACATCGTGTGCCTTGGAACCTTTTAAAAAGGTACACAGTCCCTTTATTTATTGCCTAAAATGCTCAGCAAGAATGATTCACTTATTCACTTTCCCTTTCTTACCTCTTTCCATGAAAACCAGACTACATAATTAATGCCTAAATATCAATTTAGAAACCACTCAGATTCATGGTGACACATTTATACCCCATCATCTATTTTCCTTTAGCTTCCTTCTCATTCTCTCTTACTCTTTTTTGAGGAAGCAGAGGTGCCATCTTAGGTCTTCAAATTCAAACTTTTCCTATTGTTTTAGTCAACCCAAATCTGCATTTTCCACCAAAACCAAAAATTGTTAGTTTAAAAATATTCACCCAGCTCTAGGAGACAACTAGGACCTGGTTTCAGTGTTTTTAGCATTATGCAGCACTTCATACATTCAAAGCACAGTTCCCATTGACTTCAGTTGCAGCTGTGAACAATGAGTAGAAACTAAAATATTGAAGAGTTGCTCATTCAGTAGCACCATCCATCCTGTATATTGAATGAGGCAGGATTCCTGGGGGAGGGAATGATTATGTAACTAAAGACTGTATCATACTACATATGCACAAGGACACTGAATCAGTGTTGAATGGTCAGCCTTATTTCCTAACTTTTGAGTGCTTGACTTTACAAAATTAAGTGTTCTTTTAACATAGGTTTCGTGTTTGTGTGTGTGCATAAAATATATATCGGGTGAACAACAGCAGACTAACAGAAGTTGCTGAGGGAGGTTGTAAAAGGGAGGTTAGGCACGTTCTTTCAAGGGGTAAAATTTACAGAGATATCTAAGTGACTTAGAAACCTGTCAAATTTTAGAAGTGATTTAGGCACTTACTTAAAAATCTTATTAAAAGTCAGTGGGACTTAGACTCTTAAGTCACTTGCCCATTTCTGAACATTTTGCTAGAGGTACCTTTCCATGCTTTGTCAAGAAATGGACTCTCCTTTTGAACTTTCTGGGGCAAATTTTCCAAAGTGCCCCAAAGATTTAGAGGACAAGTCCCATTGAAAATCTTGCCCGCTGTTTGTGAAGTCAAATTTTATAGATATAAAACTTCTCTTACTTTTGGACTCTTAATGATAACCTTGACCTTGCCTCATATGTACAAATGGTAGGGATGTGTTTGGGAGTGGCCAGTATTTTAAATTTGATTGTACCACAATCATTCCATCCGGAATTAAAGCCATTAAATTCCACAGCCTTCTTGTGGAAGAAAAGGGGAAAAGATTGTGTTTCCTGCCAATTTGGTGACATAATTTTTTGTAGGTTCAAATTGAGAGCACAAGCATTTTGGGGATGAGGTCCACTAACTGCACTGAGCTTCTTCATCTTTGTTCACCAGCAGAGATAAGCAGTTCCTTGCAGCTCCACTAAACCATCCTCATTCTCATATAGTAGCTTTTCTACTTAATTAATACCCTTACTGCTTCAGAACTAGAGCAAGGTAAATAGTGGGAAAGCTCATTTATGAGATTATCATACACTATCAGGGTTGGAAGGGACCTCAGGAGGTCATCTAGTCCTGTTTAAAGCAGGACCAATCCCCAGACAGATTTTTGCCCCCGATTCCTAAATGGCCCCCTCAAGGACTGAGCTCACAACTCTGGGTTTAGCAGGCCAATGCTCAAACCACTGAGCTATCCCTCCCCCACTGTAATGAATGCTGAATGGTTTTTCTCAATTTGGCCATATTCACTGCCCCTTTTTATCTCCTTTTCCATGAAAATCAGTCTGCGTAGTTAAGTGCCTAAATATGGATTTAGGAACCAAACCTTAGGCTCCCATTTTTGGAAATCTAGGGAACAGCTACTAATGGGCCAGAGCGTGACCCTTTGCTCGCACTAATGAAAAAGTACTCACATGAGAACTCCTACTGTAGTCAATGAGACTATTCAGGCAAGTGACTGCTCACCAAAGGGAGTAAGGGGTTCACAGTCTGGCTCTATACAAGTTGTCCCAGTCATTACTGCTGCTGTGTACTACTGAGCCTCCTACTGAAATAAGCTTCATGCATGTGAGCCTTGCTGTTACAATTGGCTAGAACTTTGTTAGCCTGACAAATGAGTCCAAGCTTTCTTTTCCTAATGCTGTTGCGCATTTACTTTGCTGTCATTGTTGCCAAGGGTATGGGCATGCTGTTGGTTTAAAGCAGGAATACTCTGACCTCAGTGGTTCAGGAGCCAAATTAGCAATCAACGTTATCCAAATGTTTCATGTACTATAGTACTGTGTATTCATATTTAAACAGTATGATGGGAACTATTTAGTTTTTATTCTCACAGCAAAATGACTGACCAAGTATTCTTATTTTCTCAACTACAATTGGTTAATAACATAGTAAAAGCATCCTGATTAGTTAATAACTTAGACTAGTTAATAATTAAACCACAGTGTTTTAATATCAAGTGCTACAAGGAGCTGCAGGAGACCCATTCAAAGAGCCACTTGTGGCTCACAAGCCTCAGTTTGAGTATCACTGGTTTAAAGAAATATTTTTGGGAGAGGCTGGCACAGAAGTAGCTGGAAAGTACCTTGTTGCTAGCTGTCTGTCTGAACACAAGTCAGCAACAAGCTTCGGTAAGTGCATTGTCAATAGATTGTGAGACTTACTGAAGGCAACCATCCATCCTAATCACAGTGGAAAATTCACCATCTTCAGTATTCCTAACCACCTTACCTCTCTGTGCTGTGACTCAGTGGGCTGTGTATTAGTTCATGTACTGAAGAACTGTGCTAATGATCTTCAGGACGCAAAGTGTGGTTTGTTATGCATTATGTAAATCCTCAGGTTCCAGGCGACGCAGCCCTTGGTCCACCCACAAGGCAGTTTGGAATCTAGTTTTAAAATGTTGGGTGGTGAGAGGAGGATTGAGATCAGGAATTTTTTAGAAATTGCTTTTGATTTAAAGGACCAAGTTGTGGCCCATCCAATACGTCAGAGCAAGATAGCAGAGGGTTGTAATGTGTGTAATTATTCCCTTGTACTACAGCATTATTTTGCCACATCCTGTATGCAAGGGAAACAGGGTCTTCATGGCCTCTGTGTTCCCCTGCACCCTTGTGCAAGTTGGTGGGAAAGAATTAGGTTGGGCAGCGCCTTGACATCATTTGGCACCAACATACCTTGTGGCATAATAATACCAGTGTGTCGAGGAGTACAAGTTATGACAGATATAGACCTGTTGCAGTTTACTCCCTCCCTGGAGCAGCAGGGAAACTGAGGAAGAGATTGTGCTCAAGGAGTCAACCTCCTTCCTAGGCTGTCCAGCATGCTGCCCCATTGCTCTAGACTAGATCATGTATACAAGAACTCTGGAATGGGGTGGGCCGAGGGGCCATGGCCCTCCCCCTTTTTGTGTCAGTTATCTAAGACACTATATGGCCCTGATCCTGACTGGGTCCACTGTTTGTTGCTATATTACAAATAAATAATAATTCTGATACCGTTTTGCATTTCTCACTATGATCCTTGGCCTATTTTCTCTGGGCCTTATCCTACAAGATGCTGAGTGCTCCTACAGATCATAGTCAATGCCTTGTAGGAAGCATTCAACATCTTACCTATATTTCCTGTACTCCACATATTGCATGTTTGGTTCCCCAAGCACAATTCCTTCCTGGACACAGATTTGCTTTCTGTGGGCTGGATTTTGCATTCAGGCAAACCTTTGATCAGATTATGCACCACCTCAGTAGTACTCTGGGAGATACTGTGCCTCTCTCTGGCACAGTTCTCTCATGGCTTCCCCACTGCTCTAGGCCAGGGTAGAGGAGTAGTAATTTTCCAGTAACCCATAGCAGCAGCAAACTACAATATCCTGTGGGTTAACTCAGCTGCACTGGTTGGCATAGTGTGGGGAGGAGCCAAGATAAAACCTACTGTCCCAAAACCCATACTGGAGCATGAGAGGAGTTCTTATGCCTCTTAACTGTCCTATGTGGACACACAGTTCAAATCCTAATCCATCCCTATGGTTTTATTCATTCTAAAGCTGTCCGTTGTGTTCTAAAGTTGGCCGGGGAGGGGGAGGGGAAAGGGACATCGATTTTTGTTATGTTTGTATATAATTATTCCTGTAATATTTTTTAAAACAAAGTTTAGTGTATATACAGTAAATATAATGCTACTACTAAGCATAATTCTATAAGTTAAGGGACCCCTTAGGACCCACAGTGCAATGTAACACCTGTGCGCACACATGCTTGACAGCATTATCATATTCCTAAATACGACCAAAGACTTAAAATTTGCATAAATTGTAGGACATTGATATGTTTCTGATAACAATTAAAAAGAAAATCTACTATAATGTATTGTGGTTTGGCTTATGTTTTATTTTTTTTTCTTAGCTGTAATTTTCGTTGTGAACACTAGATGAAGCCCTGAAGCTTTACACGATAGGAACAAGAGGACTCAATGACCTGTGCTGAATTATGCATCAAGTTCCATAACTGCTGACTTCTGTTGAGTCAAAACAAGTAATGTGCATTCCACAGAAAGGGGACCCTTTCTGATCTTCCACTATATCTCCAAAAAGGTCTAAGCTAGTAATCTCCCATGTCAGGTCATTTGACTGTATTTCACCTAAATATATTTTTGAAAGCTAAAAGGAAAAGAAATGGGAAGAGAAGAATAGAAGTGTGAGTAGCATGCAGGACATAGGATAGAGGCCTCATATTTCCCTTCCTTTTCTGTCTTATACTTTTTTCTTTTTTTTCCACTTTCTTATTGCTTTTTGCCCATCCTCCCCCTCTCTTATTACCCTATCTTTTAAAGGAGTTTTAAATTCAGCAAATATGCACTTCCTCTCAATGTTCATAATTTCCTGAGTGGAAATTTTAAGCTCGTCCTGCAAAAGAATCGTCGTGGGCAGCCCCTTGAATCTGCTGACTTCGGTGGGAATCTGCTCCCCTGCAGGCAACTCAAACAGGGCTCTAGGGAACTTTTAGTGCACACCATCAGCCTCCACACAGGCTAGTTAATGTCCAACATGATGGTGCATGTTAGAAATTGTACCCTGGGTGCATCCTAGCATATAATGTAGACAAGTCCTAAGGCTTTTGACTGCTCTTGCTGCACCTGAACGAGGAGACAGACCAGTGGTGAGTGAAGTACCCCGTGACACGCTGGTGGAAAATGTGGGCAATCAGTTGCCCTAATACAAAGGGAAGGTCAAAGACTGGGTACATGATGGCCCCTATGTGAGGAACATGTAAGAAACTGTAAAGGACTGTCTAAGATAGTTACCCCTGATACAAGGGAGAGTGAAGGGACTAAAACAGTAAACAGGATAAGAGAAAATGGAGTTGTCCAGCCAGAGGGATTTTTTGTTGAAGGCAAGTATACCTTCCCAAGTTGGACCCCAAACTTGCCTCTCCCATCTAAGGGGGCTGAGAAACAAATAAAGGGGATCCAGGCCCTGATTAGGGAGGTCTTAGAGACCCAAGAGAGAGACAATGGGAAATGCAGTTATAGCTACAGATTTTTTGGGCAACATTGACTGAACAGGAACAGGGAGTTCTAAGAATCCTCTGGGTGCAGAGTAGCAGAGGTTATAGGGGCCAGGAATGGAAAAGAGGTTCTCGGGCTAAGAGGCCAGAGGCCCACCCCAGGAAATGTTATGCCTGTTGGAAGAAGGAACACTTAAAATGGGAATGCCCCTACATGAGTTGCGATAAAAAGCTTTGTCCTGGTGAGGAGAAAGTAGGACATCCCAAAAGAGTTCCACTTGTTGCAAAAGCAGGAAAGAGGTGTTCTTGCAGGAAAATAGAACACAGGAAGAGATATTGTCCTCAAAAGAAAAAGCAAATCAGCCAGGAAAAGGGCAAGGGGTCAATGAAAGTCCAGAGGGAATTGGCAGAGGCCCAAAATGAGTGCAAAAAGGTGGTGGAGGAGGCTGAAATGTCTGGGAAGGAGAAGAGAGAGGGAAAGTTAAGAGATACAGGGACCAATGTGGAAATTAACCAGTGGAGAGGGAACTCAGACCCTAAGGGAAAGGGAGCTAGGGGATTCGACAGAGTAGGTAAGGGTGCTGCTGAAGAAACTAGGAGCAGTTTAGCTGGCTTTACAAGTAGCTGCACCAGACTTGGAATTGCAGTGTAGAAAGTACTGGTACATCATGGAGGAGAATGTCAAATTGCTCCTCATGGTAGGAGACTTAAAGTAAGAGGGGTTGGTCTGTGCACTTAGCTGTGTGAGAAGCAGGGGAGATGATTCCCCCTGGGGGGTGGCAATATTGAGGAGGGTATGTCATAGTGTGTCCACTGCACACAGGATTAAAAGGGATTAAGGTAGCCCAGGTTGGCCAATTAACTGTCCTGGCTGCACCTGGAGGAGGAGCCCAGGAACAGGAAGTTGAGTAAATGAGGGTCATCTGGGCAGGACTAGGCGGTGTCTAGAAAGCATGGGAGCTGGGAACTGAAGAGTGGCTAGGAAAGGGCAGTTATTTCCTGGGAAGTGGAAGGAGTGTTTGGAGACTGCAGGGAGGTAGTGTGTAGTCGCTCCCTGGGAAGAGGGAGGAGGGACTTGGTTTGGAACTGGTACTCTCAGGGAAATGGGGAGAACCAGGGAAAGTAGGAAGCAGTCCAGGGGAGAAGCAGTGAGGGCTGAAAGGGCAGAGCCCAGAACTGCTGAGCTGAGGGTCCCTGGACTGGAATCCAGGGTAGAGGGTGGACCTGGGTTCCTTTACTGGCCACTGGGGAAGTGGCACCATGAAGGCAGCACAGAAGAAGACAGTCTGAGACTGTTTGCGTAGAAGGGCTTTATATAACCCAGGAATGGGGAAACATGGATAGTGACCTGGCTGGAGGGCCCAGTCATGAAGAGGACACTGCAGTTCCTGGATTGAGGCAGGTCAGCAAGGTGAGAGGATGACAGGAGAGGCATCAACTTGTGGAGCTAATCCCCAGGATGGCCAGAAGGAGGTGCCACAAGTGGTGAGTGGACCTTGTGACAATAAGACATGGTAGTAATTGTTCCTTTCTACTTGGCATTGGTGAGGTCTCTGCTGCAGTACTGGGTCCAGTTTGGGGCACACTTTAAGAAAGACGTGGACAAATTGGAGAAAGTCCAGAGGACAGTAACAAAAAATGATAAGAGGTTTTAAAAAATTACCTATGAGAAAAGGTTGAAAGGGCATGTTTAGAGAAGAGAAGGCTGAGGGGGCCTTCAATAAGTCTTCAAATACGTAAAAGGTTGTCATAATGAAGATACCGGTCAATTGTTCTCTATGTTCACCAACGAAGGGACAAGAAATAATCAGCTAAATTTGCAGGAAAGGAGATTGAGTTTAGATATTAGGGAAAAACTTCCTAACTAGAAGCATAGTTCAGCACGGGGAACAGATTATCTCAATAGGCTGTAGAATTTCCATCCTTTGAGGTTTTGAAGAATGTATTAGACAAACACCTGTAGGGGTGGTCTAGTTATATTTAATCCTGCCTCAGTGCCTGGAGCTGGACTAGATGATCTCTTGAGGTCCCTTCTAGCCCTATGTTTTTATGATTTTATGATTTTACACAGACTTAGCTTTCTTAAATAACACATTAGAACCTTATTTTTTAAAAAAAAAATTAGTACCAGAACTTGGCAACCAATCAAGTCAGTCATCCAGAGACAGAATACCCAGTTGACTGCAACTGAAATGAACTCTCTGGGACAGAGGATGTCTCTTCATCTATGTTTGTAAAGTTTCTACCACAATGGGCCCCAGTTTTGACTGGGACCTTTGGGCACTGCTGTAATGTTTTTGTGGTTTTCGTATCTGAATGCACCCACATATCATTGCAGCATATCTATCAATTAACGCGCTATGTCAAAAAGGACATTGTCTCTTACTTGCTTCTGAAACTTAGCAGTAATGCTGTAAACATTAAAAGTTGGGTTGAGGGGAAAGCATCAAACCAAAAATAAAATGACAAACTCATGGATAGGTCAGTGGGTACTGTACCTGAATACGCTATTGCATTGGTTTGATATTCCATGTTCCTATTGATGCTTATGCCTCCTGAAATACTTTCTATAAGATGAGCTTAACCTCTGTGTGTATTGCCCAAAGAGAATAAAAAGAAAGCATTTAGTGTCATCTTCATGTTGATTTCACCAAGACCTGAAACACTAAATAGCATTTAAAGAATAAAATAAAAATAAATTTGAAATAATTTAAAACCAGTTCCACTGAAATGTTCCCATTTCAACAGCAGAAATCAGTAAACACAATGTGTTTGTGTTCTGGAACACAAAATAATACGTTATATATTCTATGATGTTACAAGAAGTTTTGCAAGAGAACACAAAGCATCTGTGCATCCAGGTGGAACATAATTACAAAGAAAATAAAATATAGGTGACAGATGGTAGAAGATATGGCCATTAGAGAGTAATGCTCAGCATCAGTTACAAGAGTGCATCACTTTTAGATTTTCTCCAAGTATTTCCAGCCAATAAAGGCCAGTTTCTGCCATATTTATAATAAGAATCTTATTCCTCAAATACTCCCATTAGTTTCACTGAAATGTTGTTCAACATGAGAAATGGTGGCAGGATCAGAATATAGCAAAACTTAGGTCCCAGTTTTGCTTAAGTTTGCATACATTGAGAGGGACCTTACTGCATTTGCGTAGAAAGGAAGCTAGTCAGCAGTTAGGCTCTTAGACTTCAGTTTGATACTTGATCATATATTTTAAAACTCACTCTGACATTTATAGACTCATAGACTTAAAAGTCAAAAGGGACCAATATGATCATCTAGTCTGACCTCCTGCACAAAGCAGCCCCAGAATCCTACCCATCCACTTCTATAACAAACCCCTAACCTATGTCTGAGTTATTGAAGTCTTCAAATTGTGGTTTGAAAACCTCAAGCTGCAGAGAATCCACCACCAATGACCCATGCCCCACGCTGCAGAGGAAAGCGAAAAACCTCCAGGACCCCTGCCAATCTGCCCCGGAGGAAAATTCCTTCC